>NC_054371.1:66632381-66932381 GCF_017654675.1 Xenopus laevis | reverse complement strand
CAGATAGGAATTTCCATCTATCAATGTGGCTACAAAAACCTACAGCTAGTGTGACAAAAAGCACTCCATGGAACAAAGCACTCCGGGAGAGTCTGACCTAACTAGAATACCCCTTCCTAACCCCTGCTGTCACTAGAATTTTACGTTTCTTTATGCAACGATGCTATATGTCATTATCACACTGTGATGCTATAATGTACTGCTGTCCTTTCCTGCCAATGTCCTAGACAAAGTGACCCCAATATCCTAACAGTGATAAATTTTATTGAGTGATCAACTGTAAATGATTTTCCATCAGTCAATCACTCTCAGTCTGCTAAGACACAACCAGTGCTACTGCTGACCCCTGTATGTAGATTAGTTTTATTAGTCAACATACATGAAGTCCAAAGTATAGGCACTGTAACGTAATTATCGTCAAAACCTCACAATGGTTACGTTTCTCATAAAGTAAAATGGGTCAATTTTATGAATTGTTCTTATTTCCAGTTTTCCTTAATTAACAGGGCATTATTCCACCCATGTTACCAGTGTCGGTCTGGCCCACAGAGATACCAGGAAAACTCCCGGTGGGCTCAGGTGTCTGTGGGCCCTTGTGCTGCTAAACATTTGGCCTATTCCATGGCCATTCCCTTTTTCTTTGAAAACAAAGAGGCTAAATAGATGGAATAATAGATTATATTATAATAGTATGTAAAGAATAGAGACTAGGAGAATAGAGGTTGAGTGAGGAGAAGAAGAATAGTAGTACTGAAAATGGGCCCCTGGTCTAAGGTTTTTGGGTGGGCCCCTGGTGTCCCAGTCCAACACTGCATGTTACAAATAGGTTGAGCTGTATAACATGTAACAAATAGATTGAGCTGTATAACAGTCTTTCCTGAGCTTCAGAAACCATATTTTGCATGTAGCGATCAGGAAGACTACAATGATCATCAACAAGAGTGAAATGAATCTGTAGTTGGGACTTGGCCGGCACCTAACAATAATTCAATGCCTAACATGTCAGTGTATAGGATATTCCTTAAAAAATGGAAAACTCTAAGCAAACAACCCTACTATAAGCAATTCTTTATTTAAATGGGAGCTAAGCGGCATGGTGGTGCCAGAGGCTTGCTGCAAGCAGACTCTGTGGAATGTTTGACCCCTTATCTTGGGTCTTAGGCATAGAACACAGTTAGCATGATTTAGGAAGATAGAATGTACTTGTTATGCAAGCTACTAACGTCATCATCAAAACAAACAAGGCAGACATTTATGCAATGGCTTTCCGGGCTGTGGCCCCTAAATGAACAAGCTTTAATGTGATTTTATGATCATAAGATTCAAGTTATAAAACTTATGGAACTTAATTCTGAAAGAATATAATGGAAACTTTATGTATGCCCTTTTTAGGGGGGTGGAATCTAACAAGACTGTTTTAGTATAAACATTGTGTCATATGTCAGCCTTACAGGAAGAGTGTAGGCATAACATTTGATTTTGCCATGTGAAAAACCGGTGCTTTGAGGAATTTCTTAATTACGTTATGTGGATCATGCGGCAGGCTGTTACTGCTTTTAAAGTAATAAATGTCACATGGAAACAGTTATTTAATGCTCAAAGTGGGTCTTCAGTTCGTTAATTTATGTAAATTTCTTCAAGCTGCGTGCCTATATCACAGCATAACATTTGCCCTTTTTGTATTACACATCATACCTTTGTGTAAGAAACTTAGCATAAAAACATATTCCCTTCCTTGCTGGGGAAAGCTAAATATTTTGAAATATAGATCACTTTTAACACACTTAATAGAGGCATTGGTGGTAGTAAATATGTAATGATGTGCCTTTAAATCATTAGAAGGCAGCTAAACCCTAAAAACACTGCTAGTCTTGTTTGAGGTCCTACCTCATTGTTTAGGGCTAATTAATTTTTCCCATTCTCAGCAGCACAATATAACTAAAGTTCTGCTCTCCCTGTTCCTACAGCTTAACTTGGAGGTGTTTTCACTTTTGACTTGTATCCCTTCACCCGGGAATGTCTAATTGGATAGCTTATATCCTCCCATGATGTTGATGTGTTCACAGTTATCTGTATTTTTGGTGGAAAATATCGTTGCAATGCTGTTAAGCCTCAGCTGACATTGTTGCTTATGTAGACACAGTGATAACACTAGAGTTAATAACGTTTTTCTGGGAAAGTTTATCCGTGGGAATTAAGGATGATGTGAGATGCTTCTGAAACTACCTTAATGCAATTGGTCATTTAGAATAGTGGCCTTCACATAAGAATATGTTATGTTTCACACAATATCCTCTCCTTTTGCTCCATAGGTACAGATCTGTTCTCTAACTGCACAGAAGAGTGCAAAGCATTGGGTCACTCAGACCGCTGTTGGATGCCTTCCTTTGTACCTTCTGCTGATGGCCGCCAGGCGGCAGACTACCGCAGTAACCTTCATGTGCCCGGTATGGACTCCGTTCCAGACACAGAGGTGTTTGAAACACCCGAGGTGCAGCCTGGAGGGGAGAGGTCATTTTCAACATTTGGCAAAGAGAAGGCTTTGCAAGGGCTGACAGGGGTTGGAAATGGAAATGGTAATGGAGGAGGCAGCAACCAGGAGAGAAAGGAACTCGATGGCCTGCTCTCCGGCACCAGAGCGCCTTACAAGCCTCCTTATCTCAGTAAGTACATATTATGATCCTTGCAGTGTAATAGAAGGAGAAGCGCAACTAGCTCTCAGTTCGTAGGCAACATTGTGCCAAATAAATGCTCAGCACCAGCAGGGAACAGATGGGCTGTGTGTGAATGTCCTTGAAGACACAAGGTTATACAGTCACCCATTTACTTAGGCACTATTTATGGGCGCGTATGAACATGTGCTTGGTACACTGCATACTAACCAGTGGACACTGATGTTTTATCACAAACTCATTTTTGTACGAGGTATATATTATGTAGACTTATGAATGTTTATTTAAGAGAAAAGGAAAATAAATGTGGATTATGTTTAAAAAATGTTTCGGGTTTATAGCTTTATTTAATGCATTAAAAGTACAAGGGGAGTTTCCTCACCTTTTTCCTGTTCTCTTGAAGGGAATTTGAGCAATTGCTTATGGAGTCTTTTGATTTCCCATAATTCTTTAAGGGAGGACATTGGTAACATCTTCTTCTGTCATCAGTTACTTATCATTCATTTGAATGTAAAATACATAATCTATAGCTTGTTTTGGTGCTTGTAGGTGAGTATCACTCTGGACTATTTTCTTGTGTGGTACTTGCGGTCAGAGTTGCCATAGACAAAGTCTTTCCCTTTAATGTGGCTGATATTTGATCTCCTCAAAAAATGCTTTTTGTGCCATGGGCCGTAAGAAAGTGTTTGCATCAAGCAACTATATATGTATAGGGCATATACATTTTTGATAAAGCAGATACAGTTTATTTTAAAGAAAAATTGACCTATACTAGAAGGCATGGACTTCCCCTTTAATTATTAAAAGCCTGTGCATATCTTTTGTAGTTCATATTAAAGTGCTTTTAAGTTTGTTATATAAATGTGTATAGTAGAACAGTACAGTCTATGTGACTATGCAAATTATATAATGGTTTGCTCATGTATCATGGTAACCCAACCACTTCATGAGTAGTGATGGGTGAATCTGTCCCATTTCGCTTGGCCAAAAAATTCGCTAATTGGCGAAAATGTGTCTATGGGCGGCAACATTTTTGACAAATTACGCAACAATTTTTTTAAGCGCAACAAATGTTTTCACCCATTAGAGTCACCATTTTTGCTGTGAAACTTGGCGAAAAATTTCACTCGTCACTATTCATGAGCAGAGTAAAATAATGTGGCCGATTTCAAACAGAAGCAGTACAAGATTATCAGATTATTAAGGATAATCTGCTCTAGGGTGGTATGGGACACAAATGCTGTAATTTCTCCAAATATGATTGATACATTAGTGTGCTGCCTAATGATAGTTGAAAAAGTCTCTGAAAAATGTATCTAATATCCTGTTGGGTGATGAGGTCTTCAGTGGTAAGGCACAGTCTATTATATAAATCTAACCACAATTGCATATAATATCCTGGTGGATTGTTTGACAGTCCATCTCAAGGTGGGTTTCAGGAAAATTGGAGTAGCCTTTTAGGTGTAACATATTTGCATACTCTGATTTAAGGGAAGTTTCCCCACATGTGTAAGATGCTCCAGTGGTGCAAAAAGATCTCTGGATGCCATTCTGGACTTCACTATGTACCAAATCTGCATGGAAACATGAGCAGCACACACAATTTCACTAGGGTGCACCACCCATTTATTAACTTGGACCAGAATATGACAAAAAGTTATATTTTGAGGGGATAAATTAGCATGGAAGTGATGATCCATCCAATGCAATTTAACCTGCAAAAAGCCAATTAAGTCAAAAGAAAACATGCGTAGAGCAGAGGTGCCCAAAAGGTAATCATGATCCTCTAGTAAATCTTGAGCTAGCAACCAGAAGATCATATAAGCCCAGCATTGCCAAAAGCAACTCCATTGCACCATTGTCAGTGAGTTTTTTAAAACTCTATTAAATTCGAATATACTCGAAATTCAACTGGGGGTTATTTATAAAAAAAAATAGAATATCTACAACTCGAACGAATTTAACCAACTCGAAAACATGAATCAAATTAGACTAAACTCGATTCAAGTTTTTTCTCCAAAAAAACTCGAATATCAGGAAGGCTACTAACATGTCCAAATTGGTCTCTGGACCTCTTCCCTTGACTTATACATGAACTCAAAAGGTTTGAGTGTGATAAATCTTGAAATTTGAATTAAAACTCAAATTATTTGAATAATTCACAATTCGAATTTGAGAGTTTTGACCATAACAAAACTTGAAAATTCAAAATTGAATTTTCAATTCGACCCTTAATAAATCTGCCCCTTAGTAGACTAGGCATTTTAATGGCAGCTGACAAATCCTTATGTGTATTTTATGTTGTTATTATTTGTAGCTCTAAAAAGAATAATGCTTTTCTGCTGTGTTTTTAAGGCTTTACCGATAACACGCAGAGCTATGCATGGCTCATATTTACACCTTAAGATCTCAGCTCATAAAAAAGGTGTTTATGAGATAAGAGCCTGTACTTTTCAATGTAGGTTTTAAGAAATAATTAACGAAGGGACAAGCCAATTTGACAATTTTGTTGCTGTTCCACTGTAAATAAGTTAAAGCGCCCCGTCTCTTATGTAAAGCAAATATGATCATTAAAAAATAGCTGATGGCTTCCATGCAAGGCATTTACCACCAAAATGTAATGGCTTCACTAAATGCATCAATGTTGTGAGAAATGTATTTAGCTGTGAACATTTATAAGAGAAAATGAGAGGTTTAGATTATAGGTGGCCATTTGCTTGCTGCTAAATTCACTTATGTTATTTACTCTGATGCTGCCTGCCAGCCCTGCTTAATAATCATCGCAGAAAAAAGCTGCTGGAAGCCATTGTTTTAGCCCTGCTTTTTTTAATGACATTATATACTAGTCATTTGGGAATATAGTCCATTTTGTCAGATGGACCAAAAAGGTTGTTGTTGAGAAACACAGGGCTCGCTGTAGTCAAAATGACTGGAATTAAAGCCGTTACAAGAAAGATCTGGCAGCAGATAAAAATAGGAATTTGGTATAGTGATATTGCGGTCAGGGTCATGCAGGGTTTCAATTAAGCAATTTGTTTTTACGCTAACACAGTTTAACAGCTTCCTCATCCAACTATATTTACTCTTACATCCATTCAATATAGCAAAGATTCATCATCTATGGATCAAATCTCGCAAATGGATCCCTGTACTTTGGGACTGGTTAGCCTTCAAGTGGACACAATAAAAGCACTTGTAGGTCATTTACTAACACAGAGGGCAAACTTGCACCTGGACAATCATCCATGGCAACCAATCACGTTTTTGCTTTCATTATTCTCCCTGCAGCTGACAGAACACAGCTAATTACTCTAATTGGTTGCTGTGGGTTACTGCCCAGGTGCAAATTTGCCCACATTTAATAAATGAGCCTGAGTACACTTAGAAAGAATTTGAGGCATAAATGTTTTTTCTTTTCCTTAACATGAAAAGGGTGAAGGTTTATTCTTGTTATGCGTAAGATCAGCACCCATAAAAACATTAAAGTCAATAGTCCTATTTGTGCTAAGTTCAACCATAGAAAATTTCAATCATCACCAGTACAGCCACCTATCACATGATTCCTATGCCTTTCAGAAATGTGAAATGATCTCTTTGTACACAAAGTATGAACAGTCAGAAGAAAAACTGGTCATATGCCATAGCAAAAAAAAAAAGGGTGTTTCTCTCTATTTGATGTCTGTCTTGGCTTAAGTAAAGCTTATTTGCTCAGTCATGTTGGTGCTGACAAACTGGCAGAGTTTTGGAGTGCAAATTAATATTAGATTTTTGCTCAAACCACGGTGATTGACTTCAACTGCAGTTTCATGCCGCCACATGCATACTGATAGCGTTTCTCATCTGTGGACTATTTCCGACTCTTTCAAAGGTTATTTAGCAAATTCTAATATGAAATAATGAAATACGAATGGAGTAAATGTAATTTTAACATTACATGGTGCCTTTTGTCACCTAATTTAATTCTATACATCAAAGGATAGTGATTTGCTTAAATGGAACAACATGTTGAGGCATCTGTGCGAAATATAAACGTAAAGTTTGATACGTGTGAATAATAACCAGGGGGGTTTTAGGGTAAGGTAGAAAGGACATTTGCCAACTGACATGTTAAACATGCGTGACTTAGATATTTTCTGTACATTAATCAAGAACGTCTGGTGTCCCTCTGTCTGCTGTTCAACTGCATTTCTTAGCATGCCACTAGCTGTTAGTGGAACGCTGGGAGTTGTAGTTTATCAGCAGCTGGAGGGATGCAGGATGGGCACACCCTAATGCATGAAATTCCACCACTATAATACAGGGGTCCTGGTCTTTTTGAATTTCTAGGAGTGTTGCCTTGTTCTGACTCTTACTCTAATAATAGTCCCCTAAAATCAAATTTTTTTCTTAAATAAAAAATGTTTTTTAAATTATACTCAATCTGCTTTACCATCATTTATAATTCATTATCTTATATGTTGGAGTCAATTATGGATGTGCTCCTTTCCTAACTTACTTGACATGATTTGTAGCTGAAGTTGTAAAGGACCTTAATAAGATATTTTACTGGGCCATGTTACTGGAAGATGTTAATCAGGAAACAGCATATTCGACGTGATTCATTTGTGTTAAAAGCTTGACCTTGTGTCTAATTCTCTTTTCTGACCTTCACTGTAATGTATGGGGGGAACACTGAAATGGACAATCCCTTTCAATTTCAAAATGTTATTGTATGGCTTCATTATAAGCAGGGCTTATGTTCTGTTTATTCTGTTTATACTGTTGTTCATTTGCTGTTATTATAGGATACCTTAGCTGCAGTGATGTTTATAATACAGGTATGGGACCTGTTTTCCAGAATGCTTGGGACCTGGGGTTTTCTGGATAATGGATCTTTTTCTAATTCGAATCCCCATACCTTAAAAGGATACCGTCACGGGAATTTTTTATTTTCAAAACGCATTAGTTAATAGCACTGCTCCAAAGGAATTCTGCACTGAAATCCATTTCTCAAAAGAGCAAACAGATTTTTCTATATTTCATTTTGAAATCTGACATGGGGCTAGACATATTGTCAGTTTCCCAGCTGCCCCCAGTCATGTGACTTGTGTGTTGATAAACAGTCATTCTTTACTGCTGTACTACACGTTGGAGTGATATCACCCCTTCCCCCCACATTCACATTCAGTTACATTGAGTAGAAGAAACAACAGCCTACTAGAAAGCAATTCCATCCTAAAGTGCTGGCTCTTTCTGAAAGCACATGACCAGGCAAAATGACCTGAGATGGCTGCCTACACACCAATATTACAACTTGCAGGTTCAGGAATTACATTTTATATTGTAGAGTGAATTATTTGCAGTGTAAACAGCGTAATTTAGAAATAAAAAATACATCATGAAAATCACGACATATTCCCATTAAGTCTACTAGAAAATCATGTAAATGTTAAATAAACCCAATAAGCTGGTCCAATAAGGATTAATTATATCTTAGTTTGGATCAAGTACACTATACTGTTTTCTTATTACAAAGAAAAAGGAAATCAGTTTTAAATTTTTTAATTACTTGGATAAAATTGAGTCTATGGGAGATGGACTTTCCATAATTCTGAGCTTTTTGGAATATGGGTCTCTTGCTAACGCAACCCATACCTGTAGTTCCCAAACTGTTTTGACCACACACATTATATAAATAAGAGATAATATAGAAATATATGTCCTACCTAAAAATTCTTTGCAGTCGTATATATATATGTAACACTATTTTGGGATATATTAGACCAATGGGGTTAATGTCCAGCTATGACTATAGAGCATGGGTTACATTTAACTCCAAGGCAGGGCCTTCACTAAGTAGAAGAGATGAAAGTATTGTGTAATGGAACTACAACTCCCATTGGCTACTGTGCATAAAAAGGTAAGAAAAAAGGACGGCAGGAGGTTCTTGCAGTAAAACAGAACAGGAACAGTTTATTTATAAGAGACAAATAATCCACAGGGTTACTCACAGTCCAAAGAGACAAGAGTTTTAAAATCAATAGATGATCCAGAAATCCAGCAGAGACAACAAAGTGGAACTCCCTTATGACGTAGTCAAGTAGTCAAGTACAACCCTCTAGGCAGAAATACCTCAAAAGTGGTTCGGATCCCACATAGTGAAGTAGTCAGGGAGAACAACATGACACCCTATTCACTGCAGTCCCTTCACTGTAGGCAATCTTATAACCTAGGGAAGCTACTCCCTGCTACAAATCCTCGATAGAGCACAAAGCTGCTCATTCTGTTAAACCTATCTATTAAAGGTAGTATCCTATCTGTAACTGGCCTCATTCAGGGGTCCCTGCTCCCTGACTTATCTCTAGAGGTACTGGTCCCTCTAAGGTAGAATTGGCTTTAGGGGGCCTTGGTGTACCCAGGCTCAGTGGGAACATCCAGATGGGTCAGCAACCAGAAGCCAAATGGAAGATCCACCCCTAACCAAACACTATATTGAAGTGTGGCAGGAAGTTGTCATAAACCCGCTTGGCCAATAACTGGGATATGTTAATTACAGCTAGATACATGGCTTCTGCCCAGCAACTAGGGAGATGAGGAAGGGTAGGGATGTAAAGCCATGGGGGCATAATAAACCAATGGGTCTCTCTCTTTCTCTCTCTATATATATATATGCACACACACACATCAGCCAGGGCCATTTTGAGCTCTCTCTTGATTCTCACGTCACTGCATTACAATGAAAATGTGACTTTTTATGTAGAAATGATTTTTGACGTCTATAATGATATCTAGCAGTTCATCTATAAATAGATACAGCTTGAGTATATAACCATTGCACTCTCTGTTTTCACTTATTAAACATGCTCCCACAACAGATAGAATTCTTCATTTATTAACACTTTGTAATTGGTTGTCTTTACAATGTGTTAATAAATACTATATTTACAAGCGATGTAAACGGTACAGTTGATAGTTGCCTTGCTTTGTAAAGCTGGGTGTATAAGGTTTACTCTCTTTTTTGTTTCCCTTGCCAAAAAAGAAAGTAGGTTAGAGTTTTACACAGGTCCCTAGTTGCTGTCACTAGATTGCAGCCACAACAACTAGTGTCTCCTGGGCCCTTGTTGGTGGATCATTTCCTTAGTGACATGAGCTAGTAGCTGGGGAAACAGAGAGCTCCCTGTCTGCATTGCTTACTGTGACCAGCACTACAGATAAGATAATTGAGATAACAGGCTGCAAGGAAATACTCCTTGGATTAGGCTTGAAACTGGACTCTTGAATGTATTGCTAATGAGGGTACAGATATCCCACTGTTGTACCAGAAGGGATTTCAATCAGGTCTAATTACCCACAGTCAGCAACCAATCAGCTAATTTCTTTTAAACAGGTAATTATTACATTATGCTTGCTGGTCGGTAACTATGGGTTATTAGACTATGATAAACTCTGTGACTTTTTAAGTATAGAAGCCTGTACATATTGTAAATATTATAGCAATATACTGTATCTGGTTTATTACATATGCATCACATGTTGTTCTGTTAGAAAAGTGGGTGAAAATCAGCTAGGCAAAAACATATACAAAATAATGAGTTTTCTGTCTTTTCCCACTGTTCTTTATGCAGACACTGGTACGGTGGGAATTATAGTTCAGAAACTACAGCTTAGGTCCAAATAATTATGTAATCTATAATGATACACCACATTTTATTGTGGTAGGAAGTAGCAGCAAATACTTTTAGTTCAGAAACTACTCTTTTATTAACTTGTACATAATACAGGTTTGGGACCTGTTATCCAGAATGCTCAGGACCTGAGGGTTTCTGGATAAAGGATCTTAGCGTAATTTGGTTTGGATATGATCTCTACTAGAAAATCATTTAAAAAATAAATATATCCAGTAGGCTGGTTCTGCTTACAATAAAAAATAATTGTATCTTAGTTTGGATCAAGTACAAGGTACGATATTATTACCACAGAGAAAAACAAAATCAATTTTAAAAACTTGGATTCATTTTGTAAAATGGAATCTATGGGAGACGGCCCATAATTCAGAGCTTTCTTGATAATGGATTTCCGGATAATGGATCCCATACCTGCAGTATCATGTCCATCCATGGACTGAGTAAAGACACATTTATTTCTGTTTAAGCTTGCAGAACAAGACTGCACATTTGCATTTTAGATTGGACCCTGTGGAATTGAAAACTCAGACTTCAACTCCTGCCCCCCAATAACAATTTAGAATAATTTGAAGTTCAGCCTCAGTGAGTTAATTCAGAAACAGCATAAATCTTTTAAATTCTGCTGCATGGGCAATGTCAGCTTCCTCGTTGCTGTGTTCATTACCTAGTACAACAAATTTGTTTAAGAGCCGCATTTTCTTACACCTATGAAAAAGACTTATCAGCTGGAAATGTGTGCATGGTGAAATACTGAAGCATGAAGCCACATAATAATTACACTGAGCACACAATCTGGCTCAGTTTAGGCTATATATATTATGTAGCAGTCTCTTTAATGGAAATAAATTGTCGCACATTTAATTTCTGTCAGATGTGTGTGCATAATGAACATAACCCTGCAAATTGTTAATACCAATATTTTTATAGGGACCAGTGACCCCAGCAAGTGGAAATAGCTTATATGCATTTATAGTATATATATTATATATATTATATCCACCTGTGCAGTATCAACAACTGTTTCTATTTGATATATATTTTTCTCCTACAGATCAAAGTTATGAGTGATGTATGCCATCTGTATATTCCAATGTAAATACTCCAATTTACATACTTAAAGGAACAGTTCAGTGTGAAAATAAAAATTGTGTAAATAGATAGGCTGTGCAAAATAAAACATGTTTCTAATATAGTTAGTTAGCCAAAAATGTAATATATAAAGGCTGGAGTGAACAGATGTCTAATAAAACAGCCAGAATCCAACTTCCTGCTTTTCAGCTCTATAACTCTGAGTTAGTCAGCGACTTGAAGGGGGGCCACATGGTACATTTCTGTTCAGTGAGTTTACAATTGATCCTCAGCATTCAGCTCAGATTCAAAAGCAACAGAAATGACCCATGTGGCCCCCCCTCATGTCTCTGATTGGTTACTGTCTGGTAGCCAGGGTTACCAGTCAGTGTAAACAAAGAGAGCTGAAACGCAGGAAGTAGTGTTCAGACTGACATGTTATACCTCAAATCACTCCAGCCTTTATACATTACATTTGGCTAACTAACTATATTAGAAACATTTTTTATTTTGCACAGCCTATCTATTTACCCAGTTTTTATTTTTACACTGTACAATTCCTTTAAGAAATTATCTGCTAAGCTTAACCCTGCTATGCTTAGCCCTAAATCTACAGACCTCCTTTATATCAATATAAAATATAGCAGAAGCCTACTTAAATGTGCATAGTTACACTAAATTATAAGTAAATTAATATAATCGCCTCTGATTTTTGTTACTGTCCCTTTAAATGATAAACAGTGTTTTCCTTCTAACGCAGAGTCTCATCAACTTGCTGACACAAGAATCACATAAAAGAGAACAAATTATTTAACTAAAACTAATCATAATTATAGCAAGGACTGATTTTTATAATTATCCTATTGAAGGCTCGACTAGCATGAAATACAGCAGCCAATAAAATTGTCAAAGTTGCTACTAAGTAAATCTCTTCTGATTAATTTTCCCTAGACGCTCGTTATTTTTTTACCATTAGAAAGGTTTTGGCATCAAAGTCACCAGCAGAGGGTGCACTAGGGACACATTAGTTATACACTTCTGTAATTACATATATACAAGATTTTTTGTAACCAAAATATTTAAGTAAGTAAAATACAATATATTGTAAATATGAAATCATATTGTTTTGAAGAAATATATGGAACTGCATCCAGGCATTTATTTTGTATCTGTCAAGATTGCTTGGGACATGGGAATTTCCCATTAAGGGGCTGTTCCATAATAGGGAGTATAATAACTTAAAGAAGAACTAAAGCTTAACTAAAGGTGTAGGCTAGAAATGTTGTTCATTATGTTTTGGGCTTCTGTACCAGCCCAAGGCAACCACAGCCCTTTAGCAGTAAAGATCTGTGTCTCATATTAATATTTAGGGTTTGGTTCTCCTTTAAGCCTTAGAGGAACAGTTCAGTGGAAAAATAAAAACTGGATACAGTTGTACCCAGCTGTACAAAATAAAAAATGTTTCTAATATAGTTAGCCAAAACTGAGACAGCCTTTCTGTAATATGGAACTATCTGTATAACGGGTTTCCGGATAACAGATCCCATGCCTGTATAGAGAAAAAGTAAAACATTAGTGTTTTTTCCCCCCCACAATTTCCATGTCTATTTATTTAATATATTCAGGCAAATTTTGGATGCCTATCAATATGTATAATAACATTTTAATTTGCTTAAGCAAACAGGCAGAAATATTACTACATGTAATATAGAACTAATTAAATCTCATCATGGTCATGCAGCTGAGCCCCAAGGCAGATAAAAACGAATCTTGTAACAAAAAACAGGCAGGTGTGATGTCAAAAGGGGCGGGCATGATGTAAAAGGGGTCGTGGTCACAGCGCAGAAGCTATCAAGATGGAGGACAAAAGATAAATTTACAGGGGATTGGGGGTAGGACGAGGGGTTCTTTTAAGGGTATTACAAATTTACCGGCAGCTACATTGCTGGTAAATTTGTAATACCGGCCCCGGCTTTGGCAGTTGTTTTACCGGCTAGGCCCTAGTTGGGAGATGGGGAAGTCCGATCATTCGATGATTCGTACGATCGGATTTTTGCGTCTATGGCCAAATTTATTTAATCTATGCCCTGGATTATACAATTTTGTGTGGTTTCAGTATGATAACTTGCGCTGTATAAACAAAATATTATTGAGGCACTGTAGTCTTTATTCTAAGACACCGACCCCCATATGCAATGAAAGGCACAATGTATGTCCAGTAGCAGTAACCCATAGCAACCAATAAGACGTTTGCTTTTAAACCGGTGACTAGTAAATGTGATCTGCTGATTGGTTGCTACAAACATTACCAGCGGAGAATGCTAAAATGTCAAAATATATTGACAAAGTCTAATAATGCAAACTGCCCAGAATGTATGTTGGTCTGAGTTGTACCTATTGTATTGAGTATTATTTAATAGTGTTATCTGTGACATGCTCTTGAAAAGCCCTGATATTAGAGTGTAGGCTCTGATGCTTGCCGCTTATTTACAAAGGGTCATGCTACATGAGTTACCTATTATTCAGAATGCACGGGACCTGGATTTTTCCGGATAAGGGATCTTTCCGTTATTTGGATCTCCATGCTTTAAGTCTAAAAAACAATATTGAATAAACCGAATATAATTGTTTTTCCTCTGATAAGGATTAATTATATCTTAGTTGGGATCAAGTACAATGTACTATTTTATTATTACAGAGAAAAGGAAAATATTTTTTAAATCTTGAATTGCTTGATTAAAATGAGAGATGGCCTTTCTGGATATTGGGTTTCCAGATAACAGATCCCATACCTGTATGTGGCCCTGGCCTTAAAGAACAATATAATCTATGTGAAATATTTCTAGTGGTGCCTAAATATTTATATGGTGCTTAGTAAAATGAAAACAGGCTGGGTTTTTACCATGTATTATGATGTACTCTTATGCCAGAGAGATGGCAGGACAGGTAGGGTAAAAACAAAAAAAGAATGATGACTTTACTATGAATATGCACTAACATGGATATGCTTTAAAAGCAGAATAGAAGAGACAAATACAACGGAGGAGTAAAACTAAACCATCGTACAGAAAAGTGCAGAGCTTCAATTAAATGTAAAAAAATAGACATTTTCATTTGACGTAATATTAGCAAAAAAGAGCAATTTAAGTACCCCTATTAATGATCCTCTTGCTACTGAGTTACCAATAATCGAATTTTTGCATTGTGCACATCATTGCCAATTTTGTCATATCCTGAACAGTGTCTTGCTGGGTTCTCTGTTATGAAATTAGCCTTGAAATTTTATCACAAACAAGGCTGAACCGATGTTATGTACATTAATATATAATATTTTACCGTGCAAATGATTTGGACTTATGAGCCGCATATCAGAAAGAAACAATTCAGCTAACTGACCTCTAGTTTAATAACCGATATACTGGCTGTCTCACTTTAAAATAATGATAAAAAAAGGCACAATTTTACCTAACAATGCCCACGGCTTTCAGACAGAAAAGAAAATATGTTATTTCTGAGAAATTCCCTTTAAATAATACATAGGAAAATATGCCTTTCATACAATATAGGTTTAGAAGAAAATATCTGTATTATATATCATATAAAAATAGACCTTCCATTCAATAATTCAATCTGAATGTGAATGAAAATAAGTGGGAATATAACACTGTAAGTAATATTGCTTTTTATTGTTATCCACTATACATGCCAAAATTCAATTATCTCCAGTGTGTCATTCAGAGGGATTACCAATGTAAAGAAAACGCAACCTGTTGTATTCCACCAGGTTTTGCTGACCCCTTGCCCTCTTTTATTGAGGCTATAGTGTCTTATATGTCCCTTATATCAAGGTTATTTACTTAGCAATAGCAAAGATATTAAGAGTTAAAAGGGTTAATTTACTTATGCAATGTGAAGCGCACAAAAAAAAAAAAATTGCATACATTTGAGGTAGTTTTATATTACATTCAAATCACCAACCTGTACTTATGTCTGGGAAAATCAGGAGTTATATATACAGGTCTTGCTTGCCCTAGGGGACATGGAGCTCATTTATAAACACTGGGAAATGTATACGCAGTGTCGGACTGGCCCATCGGGATACCAGGAAAACTCCCGGTGGGCCCAGGTGTCTGTGGGCCCTCTTGCTTCTAACCATTTGGCCTATTTCATGTTCATTTCCTATTCCTTTAAAGGGATACGGTCATGGGGAAAAACATTTTAATAGTGCTGCTCCAGCAGAATTCTGCACTGAAATCCATTTCTAAAAAAGAGCAAACAGATTTTTTTATATTCAATTTTGAAATCTGACATGGGGCTAGACATATTGTCAATTTCCCAGCTGCCCAAGTCATGTGACTTGTGCTCTGATAAACTTCAATCACTCTTTACTGCTGTACTGCAAATTGGAGTGATATCACCCCCCTCCCTTTTCCCCCCCCAGCAGCCAAACAAAATAACAATGGGAAGGTAACCAGATAACAGCTCCCTAACACAAGATAACAGCTGCCTGGTAGATCTAAGAACAACACTCAATAGTAAAAACCCATGTCCCACTGAGACACATTCAGTTACATTGAGAAGGAAAAACAGCAGCCTGCCAGAAAGCATTTCTCTCCTAAAGTGCAGGCACAAGTCACATGACCAGGGGCAGCAGGGAAATTGACAAAATGTCTAGCCCCATGTCAGATTTCAAAATTGAATATAAAAAAATCTGTTTGCTCTTTTGATAAATAGATTTCAGTGCAGAATTCTGCTGGAGCAGCACTATTAACTTATTCATTTTGGAAAAAGATTTTTTTCCCATGACAGTATCCCTTTAAGGGGCTTACTAATGGAAGAATAGAGTATAGTATGTAGAGATAAAAGACTAGGATTATAAAGAGGTTGAGTGAGGAGAGTAGGAATAATAGTTTAGAAAGTGGGCTCACTGAATAACTTTTCTGCTTGGCCCCCGACATCCCAGTCCAACACTGTGTGTACCTGGGCAGTAACCCATAGCAACCAATTAGTGGCTGACTTTTTTTCAGGTTAAACAATGAAAGCAAACATTTGATTTGTTACCTTGGGTTTCTGCCCTGATGCAATTATGTCCAGTGTTTCCTAATGAGCCCCATTGCATCTCATGCACCACAATAGGTGCAAGCAACAAACTGGTGTACAACACTAGTGTATTTGAGAGTAAGAAGACATAAGTGATTAATGTTGGCTTTCCCAATGGTGGCAATCCCTTGCCTATGTTTGCTCCTTGAGTTGCAATTCATTGTTAAATGAGCCCTCAAATTGTCATGTTCCTTAGTAGTAAGTACTTATTTAACTTATGGATCTGGTAATGGTAACTTGTTTACAGTGCTTTCATTACCAAACCAATGTTTATTGTCACACAGATGTGAGAATCTAGAATTCTACAACATTTCCATGATTTAGCAAGAGTCCCAGCTTTAGTATATTCCATACATCTCTCAACTCTTCCAATTTAACCTCATTTTCTTCTTGAAATTTGTCATTGAAAGACATTCTAAGCGTACAAGTTCAGCTAGCATTGTTCAGCTCTGTATAGCTAAAAGATGTCAAGCCCTAACTGAGCCCATGGTATTTCATATTGTATGTACATTTATCTTGCTGCTGAGTGCGGATTATTGGTCATTTGTTGTAAGGTTATGAAAAACTCCTTGCTGTGCCCTTCAGACGAAGTATGATGTTCATAGAAAATATTTTCCGCAAGTTCAAATAACATTAGTTTAAACCACTAGTCAAAACCTATTTCTTCTGTATTTCTGTGTTTTAACAGGACCTCTATCATTCAAATCATTGTGTGTATAGCTACCATGTAACGTGTTTCTTCCTGTAACAATAAAAAAATATTTTAATAAAAATCACCTTTTCATCATATTATTCTAATTTATGTGTGAACACAGTTTACAGATAAAAAAAAACCCCAGCATGCCAATTATATAATTCACACTATTGCATCTGATTACAATTGAAGGGAGTAGAGCCATACAAGATAATCACTGCACTCTGGAACTCGCATCACATTGTTCTTTTTTGTATATGAAATGAGCAGCAACACAGAACTGTTCTTTGTTATACCTGATAAAATGCAGTGATTGCATTTAAACTATTAAAGCTGCAACAACAAAAATGTTAATTTGTCATTACAAAGCCATAATAAAAAGCAATATGTCCCTGTGCAGTCTCTGCTTATACAATTGTAGCTCAATAGGATATGTACATTAAAACCTGTTTTAAAAAAAACTGTAGGAGGTCAATCTATTATGTTCAAACAACATGTCAATGAAAAATTTAATTCATCCTGGTCATGATATATAGCATCTAGTAGTAGTAAGTGTAAGGGAGTGTTTTTTCATTTTTTCAGTTTGAGACTCCCTTTAAGGTTCAACATTTGTTCTTGACCTCCTTACTTTATAACAAGGTTACACATACATGAAATTATTGTTATATAAGCCATTCTGCAAATTTTTGTAGAAAATCTACCAATATATCACCCTGGACTTCAGGTTGGGCCTCCCCAGACTAGACTCTGTCTATAGTTTGGGAACTACTTGTCTATAACTAATGGATTTGCTGATTCATTCTGAAAACATTTCACCACTAATACAAGTTGGTTTTGGTGGGGGGCACCTGTCATCCCCATAAAATGCCATTTTAAATTGTTTCATTAAAGGAACAGTAACAACAAAAAACGCAAGTGTTTTAAAGTAATTAGAATATCATGCAGTGTTGCGCCACACTGGTAAAACTGGTGTGCTTGCTTCAGAAAGAACTGGTGTGCTTGCTTCAGAAAGACTACTTTAGTTTATAAAAACAAGCTGCTGTATAGCTAGGGGAACAGCCATTCAAGTTGGAAAAAATAGAAAAGGCACAGAATACACATCAGATAACAGATTAGCTCTGTTGTATACAATGTGATTCTTCAGAAATGATCTGTTATGTACTATGTCTACTGTGCTTGAATGGCTGCCCCCATGGCTACACAGCAGTTTATTAAATAAGCTATACTTGTGTTTCTAAATCAAGTATAGTTTAAAACATTTAATTCATTTAAAACAATTAAATTTTTTTGGTGTTACTGTTCCTTTAAGATTCATACCTCCAGTCATGCAACTTAAACAATTGACATATGCCTTAATGAATCTTACAGTACCCTTGTGCATGGATCATACTTTTATACCTCAATGATGAGTTTCAGCTAATGCTTATCTGAAGAAGTTTAGTGGATTATAGCAATTACTGTATATATCCATTAAAGGTTTAAAATGTTGGGGACTTTCCTACCACCCAATTGAATTGAAGAAGTTGCTTATATAAAAGATGAATTTATTTTGAATTGTGTTAGAATTATCAATACTTAATAGGGTTTATACAGGTATAGGACCTATTATCCAGAATGCTGTTTTCCGGATAACTGATCTTTCCGTAATTTGGATCTTCATACCTTAAGTCGACTGGAAAATCACGTAAACATTAAATAAACCCAATAGGCTGGTTTTACTTCCAATAAGGATTAATTATGTCTTAGTTGGGATCAAGTACAAGCTACTGTTTTATTATTACAGAGAAAAAGGAAATCATTTTTAAAAAATGTAATTATTTGGATAAAATGGAGTCTATGGGAGATGGCCTTTCCATAATTCGGAGCTTTCTGGATAACGGGTTTCTGGATAACGGGTCCCATACCTGTACAACTTTTATCACTAAAGAGCAATCTATATTTAAATCAAGAATTGATAATATTAAACTATAAGACAAATGAATCTTTGTAGTCGTTGAGCAGATAAGGACTACAAAATCTCGTGGAGGGCCACAGTTTACCATAGACCTCTATTTGGACAGCCATGTTGCTATTTGCTACATTTTCATAAGCTTTAATAAGTTTAAAAATTGATCCTGAAAGAGAGAGACATTGTGCCTACAATAAATTATGGAACGCAGGCATGCTGTAAGCAATGTAAGCAATGGGTATTTATCTGTGTTACGACCCACAATTACAGCTTTACAATCATTTCATTGAAATCATTAGTGACATCCCCTTTTGTCTGCGAAAACAAATGAGCATTGTCTCTATTTGTGCACTGAGTCTCCTTTCACATGCTTGTCCCTCAGAAATATTTTCTGCTATAAACAACTTTTCAACACTGGACCCTCTTAAATTTGGTTATCCTTCATAGTTATTATATTTATGTAAAGATAGCTTTTTAATTTCCCACCTAAACAGCATGTAAAGTTATTCATAATTAAATTAATTTTGTAACTAAAAAAAAAAGAAAGAAAATAACCGAATTCTGGGTAAATCTAGTACATTTTCAAACAGCCTTGACAAGGGTCATCCTGATTTTGTGCTCTCTTTTTAAAATAGAACCGCTGAGGTTTAGAGCTTTGCTACTGTCACTTGTGTTTCTGCTTTAAGTGAGTGCTATTTAATGCCTAAGAAAGTGCAATACATTTATAATGGTGTGAAGTAAGAGCAAAACAATGCTCATATTGATGGTTTCTTGTAGAGCAGATGGACGAGACTGGGGAGAGGCAACTACAGGGGTAATTATGTAACCCTGAAAGCAGCTGCTAAATCTTAAAATATGGTTATTTGTATGGGAACTTCAGTGGTGGTAATTAGTGATGGGCGGATGAATTCGGCTGGAACGAATTTACGGCGGATTTCCGCGTTTTGCCACTGGCAAATAGATTCGCGAATCTCTTGCGGAAATTAGTCGGTGAAAATTCGACCAGCTTCAATTTCCGATTTTCTAGATTTTTCCGTGAATACTTTAGAATTGCTTGAACTTTTTCAGGAAAAGGTTCAAATTGCTTGATTTTTAGTGAAACCTTTCGAATTGCTTGATTTTTTTAAGTGAAACCATTTGAATTGCTCGATTTTTTGTGTGAAAACTTTCGAATTGCTCTATTTTAGTGAAAACGTTAAAATTGCTCAATTTTATCGTGAAAACATTCAAATTGCTCGAATTTGTAGTGAAAACTTTCAAATTGCACTATTTTTTCATTAAAAAAAGGTTCAAGATTTTTTTGTGAACTGTCCGATTTCATGATTTTCCATGAATTTTTCGCCATTTCGCAAATATTGTGAGAAATTCGCTAATTTTTCGGCAAAGCAAAACTTGAGAAATTCGCCCATCACTACTGGTAATTTTCTCTGTGATGGCTCTAAAATATTGACTTTTAGCCATTCTCATTGTGTAAAGCATCCAAGTGGTAGACTTGCTTATGTCCAGATACAAAAATCATGCATTTATTATGCAGGCAGAGATTCCATATATATATATATATATATATATACATATATATATATATATATATTATATATATATATATATATTTATATATATATATTTATATATATCTATATCTATATATCTATATCTATATCTATATATCTATATATATATAAAAAAGCAGCAGGTATGGGCCGCACACCCTGAAAGAAGGACGAGACCTGGGTGCCCATGCGTCAGAGATTCGTATAGGATATAAGGTGATGGCACTCACAGGATTTGATTAAACAACAACTGGATAAAAAAGATGTCATCATGATGATGATGTCATCAATGTGGGTGTGGTTCTATTTGCACATAGCCTCTCTTTGGCTATAAATGGTGTACTCTGTCACTGCACTGTGTTTCCTTGAAAAAGGTCCTTGTGTGGGACCGAAACGTTGGATCAATAAACTTTTTTTCTATATATATATATATATATATATATATATATATATATATATATATATATATGTATATGTATATATATATATATATATATATATATATATATATATATATATATATATATATATATATATATATTTCCCTGGTTAATATGGCATCATTCACAAGAGGGTAATCTCCACCCCTTATACCTGACTGGACAGAGCACATTCTTTAGCAATTAAAAAACTCTCGTTGCTGCCTACATAATGTAGCTCCTCCCCTTCATCCTTGTCTTTTTTCTATCTGTCTTATACAAGACTGGCGGAGCTGTATGGCCCACGGGATCCTGGTGGATCACCAAAATATAGACCAGTATTGGGGGTTTTTCTTACACCCTTCTTTTCCCCCTACTGAAGAGCTTATAGTGTTGCCGAGTACATTTTCAAACAGCCTTGACAAGGGTCATCCTGATTTTGTGCTCTCTTTTTAAAATAGAACCGCTGAGGTTTAGAGCTTTGCTACTGTCACTTGTGTTTCTGCTTTAAGTGAGTGCTATTTAATGCCTAAGAAAGTGCAATACATTTATAATGGTGTGAAGTAAGAGCAAAACAATGCTCATATTGATGGTTTCTTGTAGAGCAGATGGACGAGACTGGGGAGAGGCAACTACAGGGGTAATTATGTAACCCTGAAAGCAGCTGCTAAATCTTAAAATATGGTTATTTGTATGGGAACTTCAGTGGTGGTAATTAGTGATGGGCGGATGAATTCGGCTGGAACGAATTTACGGCGGATTTCCGCGTTTTGCCACTGGCAAATAGATTCGCGAATCTCTTGCGGAAATTAGTCGGTGAAAATTCGACCAGCTTCAATTTCCGATTTTCTAGATTTTTCCGTGAATACTTTAGAATTGCTTGAACTTTTTCAGGAAAAGGTTCAAATTGCTTGATTTTTAGTGAAACCTTTCGAATTGCTTGATTTTTTTAAGTGAAACCATTTGAATTGCTCGATTTTTTGTGTGAAAACTTTCGAATTGCTCTATTTTAGTGAAAACGTTAAAATTGCTCAATTTTATCGTGAAAACATTCAAATTGCTCGAATTTGTAGTGAAAACTTTCAAATTGCACTATTTTTTCATTAAAAAAAGGTTCAAGATTTTTTTGTGAACTGTCCGATTTCATGATTTTCCATGAATTTTTCGCCATTTCGCAAATATTGTGAGAAATTCGCTAATTTTTCGGCAAAGCAAAACTTGAGAAATTCGCCCATCACTACTGGTAATTTTCTCTGTGATGGCTCTAAAATATTGACTTTTAGCCATTCTCATTGTGTAAAGCATCCAAGTGGTAGACTTGCTTATGTCCAGATACAAAAATCATGCATTTATTATGCAGGCAGAGATTCCATATATATATATATATATATATATATACATATATATATATATATATTATATATATATATATATATTTATATATATATATATTTATATATATCTATATCTATATATCTATATCTATATCTATATATCTATATATATATAAAAAA
The DNA here is from genome assembly GCF_017654675.1 of Xenopus laevis. NCBI lineage: Eukaryota > Metazoa > Chordata > Amphibia > Anura > Pipidae > Xenopus > Xenopus laevis. The sequence goes on along the minus strand of NC_054371.1, from coordinate 66,909,752 downwards.
GCAGCAGGTATGGGCCGCACACCCTGAAAGAAGGACGAGACCTGGGTGCCCATGCGTCAGAGATTCGTATAGGATATAAGGTGATGGCACTCACAGGATTTGATTAAACAACAACTGGATAAAAAAGATGTCATCATGATGATGATGTCATCAATGTGGGTGTGGTTCTATTTGCACATAGCCTCTCTTTGGCTATAAATGGTGTACTCTGTCACTGCACTGTGTTTCCTTGAAAAAGGTCCTTGTGTGGGACCGAAACGTTGGATCAATAAACTTTTTTTCTATATATATATATATATATATATATATATATATATATATATATATGTATATGTATATATATATATATATATATATATATATATATATATATATATATATATATATATATATATATATATTTCCCTGGTTATATGGCATCATTCACAAGAGGGTAATCTCCACCCCTTATACCTGACTGGACAGAGCACATTCTTTAGCAATTAAAAAACTCTCGTTGCTGCCTACATAATGTAGCTCCTCCCCTTCATCCTTGTCTTTTTTCTATCTGTCTTATACAAGACTGGCGGAGCTGTATGGCCCACGGGATCCTGGTGGATCACCAAAATATAGACCAGTATTGGGGGTTTTTCTTACACCCTTCTTTTCCCCCTACTGAAGAGCTTATAGTGTTGCCGAGTTGGCTTGCTAATAAGTTATAAATATAGCGCCAAAGATCTACCTGGTGGTGTGATGATGCGCATATGAAAGAGTCTTCAGAGACGCGTGGTGCTGCAAATGGCGCATTGACTGACGTCACGGAGGGGGCGGAGCCTTACGCGAGCAGCGTGTAAGGAAGTAAAGCCACGAGCGCGTTGTGCTGCAGAGGAGACGCTTAATGCAGTCAGAGTGCAGGACAAGAAAATCAGCTTGGCAAGTATTGATTACTTAGTAGCGGTTTTTCTATGTAAACAGGAGAAGTGCTTATATTCACGTTTCCCTAACAGAAGTTAAACAGTAAAGAACCATAATGGAGTCACGCCATTCGCACAGCCCTGAGGCAGCGTGCAGAGAGGATAGAAGGTGGGCCGTTTTTGTTTTCTTACAAAAAATGAAGAGTTTTCTTACACTTAAAGGGGAAGATTTTAAAAAATTTTTTTTTTTTTTCTCTCCTCTCTTTATTTGGCATTAGTGTGTCTTCCCCTGGAAGGACAAGAGAAAGATTGAGATGTGCAGCATGTGAGAATCCACCTGTCAGGCACTCAAAATTTTGTGCATCATGCTCAAAGAAATTGTCTGGTGACACAAGAGCAGAACAGGCAGTGGATATTATGGCCTGGATTAAGGAGGCAGTTGCACAGGGAATAAAGGAGGCATCAGCACAACCTACCACAAGTGTGTCTCGGAAAAGGGTTTCTGAGAGAGAATGTTTTGTCAGAGATGAGTCCCCTTTGAGAGAATCGTCAACAGGAGAATTATCTGAGGATGATGAGGAGGATGTGGCGGAACATTTTGCAACATTTGATTTTGCATGTGTGGAACCGTTAATAAAGGCAATAAGAGAAGAATTAAAATTGTCTGAAGTACAGGAGCCACAGCCTTCTACTAGTAATCCCTTTAAGATCTTAAGGAGAGAGAGGTCTACTTTTCCATTACATGAAGTCATAAAGGATATCATCACAACTGAATGGGGAAAAGCAGATGCGAGGTTTACTATTCAAAACAAGATTCAAAAATTATATCCGTTTTCTTCAGACGAAGAAAGGGTATGGGAAAAACCACCAAAGGTGGATGCAGCGGTAGCCAGGCTCTCAAAGAGAACGGTGTTACCAGTGGATGATATTGCATCTTTTGCGAATCCAATGGATCGCAAAATGGAAAATATATTAAAGAAGAATTATTTGGCGACAGCAGCATCATGCAGACCAGCTATAGCTTTGACATCAGTGTCCCGGGCAATGCAATCTTGGATGCATAATTTGGAAAGATCCCTCAAACAAGGAGTAGACAGAGAGACTATCATAAGATCATTGTCAGATCTAAAGCTGGCTACAGATTTTGTTGCAGATGCATCCATAGACTTAGTGAAAACGTCTTCAAGGGCTTTAACGCTTTCTGTTTCAGTAAGAAGGGCGTTGTGGCTCAGAGCGTGGAATGCGGATAAGGCGTCAAAGGCAAACTTATGTGGGATGCCTTTTGAAGGAGAAATGCTTTTCGGCTCAAGGTTGGAAGACCTTATAAAAAAGGTCACAGGAGGGAAAAGTGTCTTTCTACCTCAGGAGCGTAGGCAGAATTTTCCAACAGAGTCATTTCAGGAGAGACAAAGGCAGTCATTTCGGGACAGACAGTCTTTCAGAGAGCAGAGGTCATATAGGCCTGGGAAAGAATATGCTCAGTCACAAAGTTGGAAGAGAGGTCAGTCGACTACTTCAAGACCTGGTAGAGGAAAGGGGTCTTTCACAAGGAATTCAAGGAAATATTTCTGAGATGCAGGCAGCCCAGATCCAAAGTATCCCCAGAAGGTTATCGAAATTTCTAGGGGTCTGGGCAGAGTCGATTACAGACCAATGGGTGTTAGACACTATAAGAAGGGGATATCTGTTAGAATTCCAAGAAAGACCACAGAGGAATCATTTTGTGAGGTCACCAATTCCACAAGGCGAAGAAAAGAAGAAGATATTGTACAAATACATAGAAAAGTTAAACAGACAAGTAGCGATAAAGGAAGTGCCGAAGTGGCAAAGGGCAACAGGATTTTATTCGCCAATCTTCATGCTCGAAAAGAAAACAAAGGACTTCAGACCGGTATTGGATCTAAGGGAGTTGAACAAGTATATGATAGTGAAACCATTCAAGATGGAATCTTTGTTCACAATAATACCGGAGATCAGACCAGGAGATTGGATGCTTTCCATAGATCTAAAGGACGCCTATTTGCATGTACCGATTACAGAGTCCCATCAGAAGTTTCTTCGTTTTGCAGTAGGATCACAACTACACTTCCAATTTACTTGTCTACCGTTCGGACTGGCAACATCACCGAGAGTGTTTTCGAAGGTTCTGATCACGCTAATAGCAAGATTAAGGAAGATGGGAATATGTATTTATCATTATCTGGACGATATTCTGCTGTTAGCAAGGGATCCAGAGACCTTAAACCAGCACAAGGACCAGGTAATAGCATACCTGCAACAACATGGCTGGGTAATAAATTGGGAGAAAAGTCAGTTAGTTCCTTCCCAAGATTCGACATATCTGGGGGCCAGATTTTGTACAGGAGTAGCCATGGTCACAATTCCGGAAGAGAAGAAGATCAAGATAAAAGAAAGGATTGTTTGGATGAAAAGCAGCGGAAGATGTACAGCAAGACAATATATGAGTGTGATAGGGCTGTTAACCTCCACAATACCAATGGTACAATGGGCAAGATGGAATACCAGAGTTATCCAGAGAAGTTTTCTCAACCAATGGAATGTAGAAGAGAAGAATTGGAATCAAGAGCTACGAATTTCTCAAGAAGCAAAGAGGTTGTTAGACTGGTGGTTGGAGAGCCAAAACCTAGCAGAAGGGAAAAGATTGGGAGACGTTTCCTGGGAGATACTAACAACAGACGCCAGTACGACAGGTTGGGGCGCATATTGGAAGACCAGGATGACACAAGGGTTGTGGTCAAGGGAAGAATCGTTGCTCCCAGCAAATATCAGAGAATTAAGGGCAGTAAAATTAGCCCTACAACATTTTGGACAATACTTAAGAGGCAAGTATCTGTTAGTCAGAACGGACAACACCACAGCAATGTCCTATTTGAAGAGACAAGGAGGGACAAGGAGTTTACAGTTAATGGAGGAGTTGAAACCAATAATGTTGTGGGCACAGGAAAATCTAAAGGATTTAACAGCAGTATATATGCCAGGCAAGAGCAACACAATAGCAGACTTTTTAAGTCGAAGTCTACTAAACAGGCACGAATGGGAGATGAATCAAACAGTATTCAAACAGATGGTAAACAAATGGGGTCAACCATGTGTAGATCTGATGGCAACTCAGAAGAACAGGAAAGTGGAAAGGTTCTATTCAAGATATTACGAACCAGCAGCGATAGCAACAGATGCTTTGATGCAGGATTGGAGCGCAGGTCTTCTGTATGTTTTTCCACCAATTCCATTAATTACCAAAGTTCTGAGGAAGATCAGACAAGATCGGGCAGAAGTAATCATGGTGTTACCAGAGTGGCCGAGAAGGCCTTGGTATCCACTGCTCAGGAGGTTAGCAATAGGCAGTCCGATGACATTGCCGTTAATCCCTTGGTTACTAAGGCAGTGTCCAGTGGAACACCAGCAAGTTCACGCATTAGCCCTCAAGGCATTTGAAAGGAAGAGATTGACAGTTTCAGGTCTGCCAACAGCAGTAGTGGAAACCATGATGAATTCGAGAAGAAATTCTACGAATAAGAGTTACCAAAGAGCTTGGAAAGTATTCATCGAGTATCTTGATGAAAAGGGAGTATGTGTGGAAGAAATATCAATAACAGAGATATTAGAATTTTTACAGAGAGGCCTAGAAAAGGGTTTCAGTGTAAGAACATTAAAATCGCAGGTGTCAGCGATATCAGCCTTTACAGGAAGGGCCTGGGCACAGGAACCTGCGATGAGGCAATTCATGGCGGCCATCTTTAGGTTACGACCTCCAAGGAAGAATGTAACCCCATCCTGGGATTTACCACTAGTGTTAAGTGCTTTGATGGAAGAACCATTTGAGCCCTTGCGAGAAGTATCTGAAACGATGCTCACATATAAGACGGTCTTGCTTGTTGCAGTAACATCAGCAAGAAGAGTAAGTGAATTAAGGGCTTTGTCAGCTCAGGAGCCATTTACAATCATTCACTCGGATAAAGTCATTTTAAGGATGAATCCTAATTTTCTGCCGAAGGTGTTAACATCGTTTCACTTGGATACAGAAATAGTACTTCCATCATACTTTTCAGACCCAGTGACGGACCAAGAAAGGAGATGGAATACATTGGATTTGGTCAGGTGCTTATCTATTTACCTAGAAAGAACCGCTAAATGGAGGAAGTCCCAACAGTTGTTTATAATTCCAGCAGGAATAAAAAAGGGACAAGCAGCAGCTATTCCAACCATAAGCAAGTGGATAGTTACAGCTATACAGACAGCTTATAGGTCAAAGGGAAGACAAATACCGGAAGGGGTCAAGGCACACTCTACCAGAGCAGTTAGTACTTCATGGGCTGTTGACGCAAGCATATCGCCAGATGAAATATGTAAAGCAGCAACATGGAGTTCCTTCTCAACATTTCTGAAACATTATAGATTGGACGTGAGATCAGCGTCAGAAGCAAAGTTTGGGCAGACTGTTCTGTCATCAGTACAAACTTTGGAGAAATAAAATAATTATTGCATGAAAAGAAGGGAGTATGTGTGATTTCTGACGATCGTTAACATTCAGCCCTCCCTAAAAATTGCTTATCAGATCCCTCTTGTGAATGATGCCATATTAACCAGGGAAAGAAGAAAATTTTCATACTTACCGTAATTTTCTTTTCCTGGTTAATAGATGGCATCATTTACAAGGCCCTCCCTAGAAAGAGCTTAATTATCAGACAAGGATGAAGGGGAGGAGCTACATTATGTAGGCAGCAACGAAAGTTTTTTAATTGCTAAAGAATGTGCTCTGTCCAGTCAGGTATAAGGGGTGGAGATTACCCTCTTGTAAATGATGCCATCTATTAACCAGGAAAAGAAAATTACGGTAAGTATGAAAATTTTCTTCTATATATATATATATATATATATATATATATATATATATATATATATATAATAAAGTAAAAGCAAAATGGGCAAGTTTGGATATGATTGTCCTACAGTTAGTTATAAGGTACTTCCAGAGAAACCTTTCAGTTCAGTAAATAGGTGCAGCAGACTCTCCTATCCATATTAAATAGGTAAGATTGATGCTATAAAATAGCTCATCAATAAACCTATTTTTCCATTTCAATATAATATGAGGCTTAGGTGTACTTGTCTTACACATGTAAAAAGAACATATTTTTTGCATGTACTTGTCATTCCTTGCATAATATAATTATCTGCATTAGTAAATGGTATTGGGGGTTTGTAGTGATAATTAATGGTTGTTATTTAGGGGCCAATTCATTAACTTCGAGTGAAGGAATAGAAGAAAAAAATACTTTGAATTTCGAAGTGTTTTTTGGCTACTTCGACCATCGAATGGGCTACTTCGACCTTCGACTACGACTTTGACTTCGAATCGAAGGATTCAAACTAAAAATCGTTCGACTATTCGACCATTCGATAGCCGAAGTACTGTCTCTTTAAGAAAAAACTTCGACCCCCTAGTTCGCCACCTAAAAGCTATAGAACCCAATGTTAGCCTATGGGGAAGGTTTTTTTGGTCGAAGGATAATCCTTCGATCGTTGTAGTTAAATCCTTTGAATCGTTCGATTCGAAGGATTTAATCGTTCGATCGAACGATTATTCCTTCGATCCTTCGATCAAAGTATTTGCGCAAATCCTTCTACTTCGATATTTGAAGTCGAACGATTTTCATTCCCAGTCCAATATCGAGGGTTAATTAACCCTCGATATTTGACCCTTGATGAATTTGCCCCAAAGTGTTGATTCCTTGAGCTTTTCAAATATTTTGTTTCATATTGTACCAAATGAGTAATATAAATGTTTCTGTTTTTTAAATCACCTTGCAATGCTGTATGGAACAAACTGACATCATACTGCCGTTCCGTCTTTTGTTTCCTATTTTATAGTCAAAGTTAGAATTTCAAATACAACTTGTATATTTCTAGAAAATCGTCTTATTCACTTTTATACCAAGAATCTGACATTAGTTGCAAGCATGTCATTAGTAAAGTATGCCAGTGCTTATTTACACAGCGATAGGACTGGAAAGCCTAAAGTTATCCCTGCGGTATAAACATGCTTTAAGAATGGCAAATTCAACTCCTATTTTAAACAATCCATTAAACATTGAACAAAGCACCTATGACAGGACTTGTCAAAACGCAGGCCTTAAAAAGCAAGACCATCAATTAGCGCTTGAGCCATTCCATCTTTTAGAGTGAACCTAATGAAATATAACTATCCATTCTTTAGAACTATGGCTGCATTGGCTGTTATAACAAGTGCACCCAAGGCAATGTTGTTCAGCACTGAGATAGCTAAACAGCAAGAAAATAAGGAAAATGTATTTCCAGGTTTCGATGGGTCATTGCAACTTAATTGTTTCAGTCTGTAAAAATGTATCCTTTTAATGCAAATGCCTTTTGTACCTCCTTTTCTATAAAATTTGTAAATTTTTCAAATATTTCAGAGATATTTTTACACTTTACAAACATTTATGTAAGGAAGACTGATACATACAAATACTAGTGGTAAGCTGTACAGTATCTAGTTCAAGTACAAGAGGTGGATTGTATGCTTTTAGCTCATATGTTTGCAGTGATTTCTAAGTAATTACAGGTACGGGATCACTTATCAGGAAACTTGTTATCCAGAAAGCTTCAAATTATGGGAAGGCTGTCTTTCATAGACTCCATTTTATCCTAATACAGAAATCCAAAAATATTTTTAAATGATTTCCTTTTTCACTGTAATAATAAAACAGAGCCTTGTACTTGATGGTAACTAAGCTGCAGGAATCCATATTAGAGTCAAATCCCCAATCATATTGGGGTTATTTATTGTTTAATTTTTTTTAGCAGAGGCCTATTTATCAAAGGTCAGATTTTAGTAGTTTTAGAGGTTTTTAAAAAATTTAAATTTTTCGGTCTATTCCTTGCAAAAAAAAAATCCAAAAACCTCTAAAAGTCAGAATTGATTTAAAATGATCCTATAGGACATTGACAACTTTTACCTGGTAAAGTTATGTATTAGAGGTTTTCATGGTTTTTACACTTAATAAATCTCACACTTTTAGAGCTTTTTTTTTAAAAAAGGGAAAACCACAAATGTTTTGAGACACATAGAAAAACAAACAAAATTAGATTAATAAATGGCCCCCCTATGTATGAAGATCCAAATTACAGAGAGATCCCATATCCAGAAAACCCCAGGTACAGAGCATTCTGGGTATTGATATAGTATATTATATACTATATCAATACCCAGAATGCTCTGTACCTGGGTATTGATTTAGTATATTATATAAAACGTAAAAGAATTTTAAACAAATGTTACAGTACAGTCATAAGCAACAGGGACGTCTTGCTAAAAGGTAAATTTAAGCTGGACACTTAAAATACTTTGCATTAAAAAAATCCAAGAAAATATATTAAGGACAAGGAAGAATAAATTCATTTAAAACAGCAGACAGTGAATCCCAAGGGCATATATTTTCGACACACAGATAGCATTTGGAAATATAATAGATTTTAAAATGGGTTAAAAAGGGTATCTTTGCGCAGGTAATAGATGGTTTGTTTTCCACTGACCCTAAAAATTAGTAAACACCAAAATCCAATCCTAGAGAAACACCAGCAATCAAAATGTTCAATATGTCTCTTCATAATAAATAATTCATGGCATAAATGGTATTGCATGCAGTGCTGTGTGAAATCATCGAGGCCTAAATATGAAAGAAAGATACAGAGGGGGAAAAAAATGTATGAATATTATTTTAGTTCGTTTATTTAGTATTCTACATTTGGAACTTTTTTTTGTTACAATTAATGTGTATGTATAGATAAGATTTTTTTTCAGCTTTTAACAGCACAGTATTAGCCTGCTATGTCAAATTACAAAAGTGAAATTATATGAATTTTGTGTAATAATCATTACCTCGGGGGATGGTTGTTCCTATATAATTATAGGATTGAAAGCTGTCTTTGAAACTCCTGAATGTGTATTACAGTCACGGAAAACTCTTGGCATGTGATAAATGAACTGCAGAAAATTAATAGATTTTGAAGTTCTGGGCCTGCAGCATAATCCTCTTTTGTTCTTATATTCTTCTGCGGAGTCTCATTTTCACACAGGGCTTTAACACAATTTAATACGTATATAGGTACTAAATGAATGTATAGGATCCTGAGAGGTTACAGTCTGTGGAGGGAAAGCTCTCTCCAATCACAATTTATGCCTCTGTGGGTAACTATTCAGAATTAATGAATTTTTAGCCATAGCTTGCAAAATATTAAAGAAAGAACCATAATTTATCTGATAATACATTACAAAAATTAACTTCCCATCACAACAATTTTTTCTTACATGTTACAATTTTAAAGCATGATCGACCTTATTTATCTGACTGTTTATCCCATGAAAACTATGGGAAAAACTGGAACTAAATTAGAAGTTTTTTCTCCTGAAAAAAACCTCATCCATATGTTTTCAAGTTATAAACTATAATATAACGTTTTCTCATGGAATTGATTACTGTATGGCCCAATTGCATTCCTGTCATTTGGATAACCATATCTTAAGGCAATTAAAATGATGTAAACATTAAATAAACCCTGAAAGGATTGGTTTGGCACCAATATGGATGCATGCAGCTTAGTTAAGATCAATTACAAGGCACTGTTTAAAGAGAAAAAGGACATTTAAAAATTAAAAAATGATTTGCTTATGATTTATTTTTATAGAATATGCCTTTATGATAATTTGGAGCTTTCTGGATATCAAAGTTTTGGGAAAGTGATTCCATAGCTCTCTATTATTAGTGGTATTCCTCACGTGAGACTAGGACAGTCCAATAATCTAATCATGCATCACTGTACGATTAACATAAAGTCATAGTATATTGCCAAGGAAATATACTGTAAATGGATTGAGTATGGTGTGTGCTTGTTTCCATCACAGAAACCCTGAGTATATACAGTAGATTGCCCTTTGATCTGTGCCCTACAGCACAAATCTATAACCACCTTCCAGAAGTTAAAACAAATTAAAGAGTGGTGCTTGACACATGTATTTACGCTCTTGAAATGTTTTAAAGGAGAACAAATTAAGTGCTCTGGCAAAAATAGATTCAGATTCATGCTTCTGAAAAATACTTTTCTTTGTGCAACATTTACCTTTTTCAGTTTTGAAAAATGTGTTTTGAGACATGTTATTTTTCAAATTGATCTGCTGTTCCATTTCACTTTTTTTTGTCCCCTGTGCTATTCTATGGAGTCTAAGAAGAATGTGTGGGCATGCTAATTAGTATGAACGTTAAGGTTTGCATCATATGTTTGATTTGCATGTCCTAATGTTCATAAATCTATTCTCCGGACAGTTTTAGAGATTAAACATTAGCGATATTTCCCACATTTGAAGTACAGTAGTACTGTATCTGAACAATTTACATGCAATCCAATCATGAAACGTGACTTGCACAAGATGCTCAATATGTAAGATGTACTCACTTTGTAAGAGCCAGATGCTTTTCACTTTATCATCTATAGTTTATTGATAAATCACGTTAAGGAAAATTGCTATTAAATCATCTCATCTCTTAAAATCAGTTGGGATTTATTAACCACCTTGGCAATTTTAACCTTATTATAGCTGACCTTCCACTCTGATGAATTTTCCTTCTCTAGTTCATTGTAAATGCTGCAGATAGACTTATTTGCCTTAGTAATCACTCATCAGCTGCTGCTTTACTCGTCATTTACTATACTGGCTCAATGGAACCATGATTCAATTTTAATCATCTACCCTACATTTCCCCTTATCTCATGCTACTAATCTATTTGCCCTGGGCCCTGTTCAGATGATTAATACTGTCTTTGTTTCTCGTAATGGACCAGATTTCCCTATACGTTATAGTGGAGTTTTCAAGGGATAAGCTGTAAGATATGTTTTCTAATTGAATTTAATCTGGCTAAGCATTTATGTTCCCAGCCTCAAGAGGTATCTAAGATTGAATTGAATTTGTAGAATATTCAACATACCCCTTAAATATTACATAAAGAACCCTTTAAAAACCCCAGGTGCATAGCATTTCACATAAAGGGCCAAATTCAATTCAGTGAGAAAAAGTTATCTCATGGTTTATCACGTGAAAATTCATGGACTAGATTCAATTAGAGGCGAAAAAATGTTTCTCCAAATTCAGTTCCAGTTTTTTTCCCATAACTCAATAGCATTTTCATGTGATAAACCTTGCGATAAGATTTTCTGAATTGAATAGCATCTCAAATTGAACCAATTTTTGACTTTTCACGTGATACAACCTTTTCTCACTGAATGTATTCTGGCCCAAAGTATCCTATACCTTTACTAATAATAACATTTTGGGGAACTTCTTTTAATTCTTTCTCACCTGCTACATATTGTTATTAACATTTTTTTCTAAATCACCAACATATTCAACAGTGCTCATCAAGCATACAGATCATAAACAAATATTGACAGATACTGGAAGTAAAGAGTATCCTTCTCATTAGATCTTGCAACCTAAAAGGTGTAGGACACAAGGTGTGGTGATGGTCAAGATAAGTGGTCAACACAGTAGAGAGTAGGAGAGATATGGCATTGAGTATTGCAGTTATTCAGAATCTGTTTAAAGGCAGACAGTAAGGGGCACATTTACTTAGCTCGAGTGAAGGATTAGAAGGAAAAAAACTTTGAATTTCGAAGTTTTTTTTTGGCTACTTCGACTTCGAATCGAACATTTCGAACTAAAAATCGTTCGACTATTCGATAGTCGAAGTACTGTTTCTTTAAAAAAAACTTCACCCACCTACTTCGCCACCTAAAACCTACCGAGCACCAATGTTAGCCTATGGGGAAGGTCCCCATAGGCTTTTCTAGCAATTTGTGATCGAATGATTTTTCCTTTGATCAACTTCGACCCATAGTAAATGTGCCCCTAAATGTAAAAGAAAAAAACGACAGTCTGCATATTATACTTTTGAATAATAAGCACAACAAGATTATATATGATATATAAATATGGCCTAATACTGTATATATTTTTAATTTATTTTATGATCTACTGTGGCAACCAAAGCAGGTATATATAAGAGATTCCTTTACAGCTTTGTTTTAGTAACAGACCAGCTGTCTGCATGAATGAATAATTCATAAAGAAATTATCTGTTATATGCATTAATTACTTGCTTCTGTCATTAATAAGATGTTTGCATGAACTACATATTCTTTCCATGGTAAAAAAACTGTCTGCACAAACGTATTGACTTTATCCACAAACTCATTTTACTGGACTGCATTGAATGGCTTTATAACCTATTTCCAACGTAGGCATAACTTGTAAAACCAACTAATTACCTCCACGAACTGTTTTATATCCCTCAGTTAATAGTGTGAATTAACTACTTTATATGCTCCAACCATATAATAATATTGCAAGTATTTTAACCACTGCCCGTATTTTAGTAGGTACAGATATAGCCTCCCAGTAATTTTGGAGCTTTCTGGATACCAGGTTTCTGCATTTTTAATAGGTTCACATTCATTGTATGTAATAATAATAAATACCAATTTAATACATGATTAGTTGTAACCAAAACATATCTACCGAACTGTGTTACGAGGGTATTTTTTGGCTCATTATTTTTTCATTATAAATATTTGCTGGTTGTTTTGTCACCAATTATCTTAATTTTGCTTCCAACATTTAATTAAGTTTCTGGAATATGATTCAAGAAATGTCATTACTAGCTGTATTATGCATATTTTTATTTGAAAAGGTTGCCTCTTTTTTTGCAACTCCTTATTTCACTAAATAGACTCCTAAAATTCTTAAAGCTCAAATTATTTTGCTTTCGATACAAAGATCAATCGGTACTAAAGGTCAGTGAGAGTACACACAGGGTCATATCTATGCAAACAAAACCAGTTAAAGACTAACATTAATCCATAAATGCCATCAGAAATATATTCCCAGAAATCAGATGGGCAGACATAGTTTATAAATAAATAGTTTATAAAAATACGACCAACATAAGATGTGCAAAAGGACTTTTTTTGCAAATGTATACTATTTATTTTAGCTCTATTTTATTCAGCTCTTCGAACTCAAGGGGGGCTGTGAAAAAAGTATGTCAGTAGGTGGAGTGCATTGCACTGTTATAACTGGAATGGTGCCGCCCCCATTAACCCAATAAATGCTCTGGATGTGCCCTACAAATTCCAGTTGATCTGCAAAATGTCAATTCTGATCGGGGGTCCACAACCTTTTTTTACCATGAGCCACATGTAAGTATTAAAATAGTTTGGCAAAAACACAAACATGAAAAACATTCCTAGGGGGTGCCAATATGTGCTCTTAGTAAATTTACATACATTTTCATCACATTTTCTACATCAAATTTACATTAAGGGGGTTGTTTACTAAAAACCTAATTTATCTCATAATATCAATAAAAATAGGTTGACCAAACTCCCATGCCTGATTTTAGCTTATTTATTAATTAGAACCCCCCAGAATCATACAAATTTTTCTGTCGTTTTTCCTCGAATCGCTAAATTTTTTTGCCCGAAAAGGTCAGATTTTGGGCTAAACCCACTGCAGACCACAATAACTTCCAATTGGGACAGGGGCATCTGCCATTGACTTATACATTACCTTAACAGGTCTGAGATGGCGGATTTTCAGATTTAGGCTTTTTGCAGCATATGGGAATAATAAATCTCAAAAAATTAAAGGTTTTTTTTTCGAGTTTTTGCCCCAAAAAGCCAGAAAAATTTAATAAAAGTTTAATAAATGTTTAATAAATCCCCTTAAATGTTTTGGATTTAGATCCTCTTAAAGCAGCTCAGTAATGGACCCTTCATGTTTGTTGGTGCTGTTCCTGCAGAATAACCTCCTTTAATTTCATTGCAATTCCATGATACAATCTAAGCACCTTTCGCATTTAGAATTATACCTATCCTTGGCAACAATGGGTTGCATTGTTTCTGTGAGATAGAATGTTAGCACCATTTTCGTCAATATTGAGGAGCACATTAACTATGGGCCGAATATCGAGGGTTAATTAACCCTCGATATTCGACCATCAAAGTAAAATCCTTCGGCTTCGAATATCGATCATTTACTTTGATCGAACGATCGAAGGAAAAACTGTTCGATCGAATGATTAAATCCTTCGATCGAACGATTTTCCTTCGATCAGAAATTGCTTAGAAAGCCTATGGGGAAGGTCCCCATAGGCTAACATTGGTGCTTGGTAGGTTTTAGGTGGCGAAGTAGGTAGTCAAAGTTTTTTTTAAAGAGACAGTACTTCGACTATCGAATGGTCCAATAGACGAACGATTTTTAGTTTGAATCGTTCGATTTGAAGACGAACTCGTAGTCAAAGGTTGAAGTAGCCAATTCGATGGTCGAAGTAGCCAAAAAAAACCGTTGAAATTCTACGTTTTTTTCATTCTAATAATTCACTCGAGCTAAGTAAATGTGCCACTGAGTGTTCTGCTAATTTTATATCGGTATATAAACAGGCTGATCAGATTGAAATCAATGGAGCAGGGGCACTGAGCAGATCTACTTCTCCAAGCCTGCAAAATTATGCAGACTGAAAACAGCTGCTGAACAGCCGCCGAAAACAGCCTGTGTGCCTATAGCCTAGTTGACTTGAATCTGATAATGATTCTCTACATGCAGTCATTATGATATCTGTGACGTTAGCTGATCTGTGTGATTGAAGGACTAGCAAAGTAGATTAGAATATTTGGTTGTATACTTTCATAGATAAAATAAATAAATGTGAATGTAGTTAGTAAGCCCTAACGCAGTTACCATTTCTGTTATAAAACATCATATTAAATAATGACATTAAGATTTGAACAGGAGGTCAAAGATACAGTTTTACATATTAATATTTAATATGGGTAGGGATGGAGTTTATCTCAACATTGTCTGAAAAAAACTCCAAATCAAAATACCAAATCCACACAGGTGTTTTTTTCCGGTAATTAATACACTTTCCTGAAAAATGTGTTTGCTGGAAAAAATCCGAATAAATCATGAAAAATTTGAATTTTACAAATTTTCGGGACTTTCCACCAGAAAACTCAGATTTTTTTTTATTTTTGCCCGAAAACCCCTGAAAACTTTATTGCACAAAAACCAGCACTGATCAGAAAATCTTTGGGACTCCCATTGACTTATATGCAACCGCAGCAGGTCTGAGATGCTAAATTTTCGGATTCTGACTTTTTCCATCCTGGGGTATAATAAATTCTGAAAAATTCATATTTTTTTAAAATTCCAATTTTATAGTAAAAAAAATTTTTTTTTCTGGATTTTCTGCATTTGGAGTTTAGTAAATAACCCCCTTAGTGTTATTTATACTGTCCCTCTAATCTTAGGATGTATGAGAATAAGCACAAATTAGTGTGCATTTGCCCAAATAAATGCGAAATGGTGTTACACTATTGTATTTTTTTGTCATTAGGCAGATTGGGAATATAAGATAAGACAACCTTCCATTTGTAAACTACTTGTTGGGCTAATGCCACACAAAGGATGATCCCAGAAATATCTTATGGTAATGAAGAAGAATAGACCAAAAAAATTAAGCTCTAATATTAATTGTTTAAAGAACATTTCTTGAGGAAGAAGTAAAGGTTGCAGATCTACTAATAAAGGGGTTGACGAACTGATAAAGGAATGCACTGAAGACACATGCTTGGAAAAAGAAGACAAGACAGGTCAAATTAATTTTCAAATGCTCTAACCCCACAGACTCTTCCATTTATTGTGCTTCTGTGAGGGCTGCAATTTCAAGCATAAGCAGAACATAATATTTATTGGTATTTCTCAAACAGGGCGCACATTTCATTTCCATGTAAAGGCATCCTTGCTAATTTGCCATGCTGGGATTAAATATGTGTGTTGTGACTAGAAGGGTAGAGAGATTTTATGCTATCTTTGAGGCTGGGTTATCTGTAGGAATTTATTACCATCCAATTTTTATGCAGTGGTCGTATACATTATTGCGCATTAAAGTCAGGATTTTTAAACGGATTAGTTCCTTGAAAGTTCCTTGGTGCTGTCACAACATGAATTTGATGGCTTAGGTAGCATGGAGTCGTCATCTATTTCACACATTTTAAGCCAAAATGGATTTCTTAATGCATGCAAGAACTATTTAGGAGAAAATATATGGTGAAAACAGAATCTGCACAGTGCTGATTTCTCACCAAACAAATAGCAAAGTGTTATTCCCCTTGTTGTAATGGCTTGTTCAGTAAATCCATGAAGCTTTTTTTTCTTTCTTTCTTTGCAACTTACCACATTTGGCTTCATATTGAGACTTGAAAATCAGTTTATAGTCCAGGGTAGAATTCACGCTGAATGTTATTTCCCTGTTCTCTGGTATTAGAAGATGCCAGTTGCACATTTTCAGGGTTATTAAGAGAAATCAGGGGACATCTATTTAAAGTAACACAGGGAGATTGAAAACCTGTCTATTACTTTGACTTTTACAAAACCATGTGTATTTTGATTTAATGCATGGTTATGAAAATCATTTCAGGCCAGCTGCCACTTTAACTTCACTGACCTTATGGGCATGAGATCATTCCCAGCCAGGGAAGAGAAAAACCCTCATGCTCAGTAAAAATAGTAACCTTTTCCAACATTATAGCAGTACTAGTTTCTTATATTAGAGCTTTAGACAAATAAATGTCCCAAACACCTTCAGGTTAATATATATATGTATCTCCAAATAATTACAACTGCGAACGGTTGGATACAATATTTCATTCTCATCTCCCTTGTGCACTTCAAGTTAACCAGTTCAGATGATAGACACACTCAGGGGGTTATTTATCAATGTCCAATTTTATCTCAACATTTTCTGCTACAAACTCCAATCAAATCTGCTTGGGTTTTTTACGCTTATTTTTTATTACATTTTCCCAAAAATTTGCGGGAAAAAAAAAATCACATTTTCACAATTTTTTCGGAAACTCCGATTACTTATGCATGAAACCCAGAGCATCAAAGAATCATTCGTACTTCTCCCATTGACTTGTATGCAACCCCGACAGGTTTGAATTGCCGGATTTTCTGATCCAGACTTTTCATTCTCGGGGTTTAATAAATTCCGAAAAATTCGTGATTTTTTAAAAGTCAGATTTTATATAAAAAATCACTAATTTTACAGGATTTTTTCATTTGGAGTTTAGTAAATAACCCCCTTAGTGTGATAAAATGTAACTTTTATTAATAATTACTAAAGACATGCTGCCAAACTTATGCCCCTGAAGAAGCTGAGGTATCGGTGAAACGCGTTGGGTGGTCGGTGATTAGCTCCCACTCGTTCCCCACGTAGATAGGCAGAAATCACTAGGGGACGAATGGAACGGAGGGTAAGGGTGTTCATGGTGACTTATTTCAGTGATTGAGCTGTGGTTGAAACTTTCTTACTATTATTTGACAAAGTCCTTGCCACCTATGGATATTTAAATAGCTATTTAAGTAACAATTGAGATTGAATTTGGTTACCATTATTGATTAACAGCGCAATCCACTCTATGTATTTTTATAAATTGTGGTTTTATGGACACGGCCCAGTGCTACTTATAAGGCATTATAGTAGTGAGTCTTTTGTATTTGGCAGCGTGTTTTTAGTAATTATTAATAAAAGTTTTTTTTATCACACTGAGGGGCAGATTTATCAAGGGTCGAATTTCAAGGGTTAATTCGACCTTTGAAGTAAAATTGAATGATTTTAGCGTAAAAGCTTCGATCGAACGATCAAATAAAAATCGTTAGATCAAACGATAAAATTCTTTAGAATCGAATGATTCGAACGATTTTAAGCGATCGATCAAAGGATTTTTATTCGACCAAAAAAAGCTTCGAAAAGTGCTGGGGAAGGTCCCCATACGCTAACATTGGACTTCGGTAGGTTTAAAGTGGCGAAGTATGAAGTCGAAGTTTTTTTTAAAGAGACAGTACTTCGATTATCAGATGGTCGAATAGCTGAGCGATTTTTACTTTGAATCGTTCGAATAATTTGATTTGATCGAATTTGACCGTTTCGATGGTCGAAGTACCCAAAAAATTACTTTGAAATTCGAATATTTTTTTGATTGAAATTATTCACTCAAGCTTAGTAAATCTGCCCCTGAGTGTGTCTATCATCTGAACTGGTTAACTTGAAGTGCATAAGGGGGATGTGAATGAAATATTGTATCCAACCTTGCAGTACTTCCATTGTAATTATTTGTTTAGGAAACAACCTATATTCCCTTACTTTTTTGCAGTGGGTGGGACTTTAAAGATCGCATTTGTTTTTCTCAGCTTACAGCATTTATAGCAACATCACAAATTGCCTGCTTTTAATTGGAAATGTATACTCATAAATTCTCTATCTTCCTGTACCTCTTGTTATTTAATACTCTAAATATAATTCTCCTTAATGCACATAAAATTCTCTGTATGGTATAAAAGGATCCTGACCAACCATAGTGTTATTATCTTTATGTATTTGTTCTAGCCTTGAGTACCACAAATCACTTTTACTTCATTTCTGTAACTGTTATTACAGACTGTACCGAGAGAAATTCCACCAAGGTTTGATACCAGTAAGGATTAAAATGTGGTTTTAGCATTATAAAGAGGCAGTTCACCTTAAAGTTAACTTCTAGCATGTTATAGAATTTCCTTTCCTTAACAAATTTTCTACTTTTTTTATTTCTTATAGTTTATGAATCATTTGACTTTGCATTCTGCCTTTTTCAAATGGGTCACTGAACCAAAAAGACTTCAGTGTTAATGTTAGTTTTCTTTCTGTTTCTTTCTGTTCAGTCCTTCTCCTATTTGTCCTCCAGTGTCTCGTTCACTGGTTGTTAGGGTAAATTGAACCCTAGCAACCAGATTTCAGTACACTGAACAAAATGTAAATTAGGCTTGTGAAGATTATAGCCTACCTTTATAGTTAACCCCAGTTTTACCCTCAGCAGGAGTTAAAATAATAATGGATGGAGTTTTTCCTATTCTCACACTTTTAGTTATCTCAAGGTTAGAAATGTTAGGAAGATAATATATTTGAATATATTTGAATGAGGCAACAGCTCTCAAGCAAACAATGTTCGACATTCTGCTGGTAGCTAGTGATGGGTGAATTTATTCGCCAGGCGCGAATTCGCGGCAAAAAATACAAATGAAGTCCAAAAATGGTCTCAGAAAGCCACTGTTTACATAATACAAAAAAAAACAATTTAAAGGCAAACAACCCCTTTAAGGATGCTAAGCAATGGAGACTAGTGATGGGCGAATTTGGGTCATTTCACTTCACCGGAAAATTCACTAATTTCCCGCAGAAAAATTTGTGAACCGCCGGCGTCGACGCAATTCACCCATCACAAATGGAGACTCCAAAAATGTAATAAAAGTTTTATTTTTACTCAGAGTTTTGCCAGTTAAGAAATAGGAAGGAACTATTAATAAAAGAGAAGGAAAAAGGCAGTTTGAAAAATGGAAACCATGGAGTTCTTATGTTAAAAGGAATAAATTATGGCTATATAAATCAGTGGAAGGATTAATAGTCACTGCTGGGAAGTGAAATAGCTGACAAACCAAACAATGATTACTAATAATGTACCCTCTTTAGTTATTTGTTGAATTTGTTTCTAGTTTATTTCTCTTATAACCTTAAAAATATAGAA
The DNA here is from genome assembly GCF_017654675.1 of Xenopus laevis. Lineage (NCBI taxonomy): Eukaryota > Metazoa > Chordata > Amphibia > Anura > Pipidae > Xenopus > Xenopus laevis. The sequence goes on along the minus strand of NC_054371.1, from coordinate 66,890,144 downwards.
TAAAAATCTGTTTGGTTTACCAGTTTCAAACAGCACACCAAGACTAATTTATCAACACTAAGGGGGATATTTACTAAATTCCGAATGCATATATCACGAAAAATTTGCGATTTTTTTATAAAATCAGACTTTTGAAAAAAATCACAATTTTTTTGGAATTTATTAAACCCTGAGGATGGGCTGGTGAGGGAAAAGTCAGAATCTGAAAATCCGTTATCTCAGACCTGTCGAGGTTGCATATAAGTCAATGGGAGAAGTCCCAATGATTTTTTGATGTGCGCTGGGTTTTTAGCAATACCCCGAAGTTTTCGGGTCACGATTTTTTGGGATTTTTCCCCGCAAACCAATTTTTTGGGAAAGTGTATTAATAAATAAGCCCAAAAAAACCTGTGTGCATTTGATCAGTGTTTTTTTTAAGAAAATATTGAGGTAAATTCGGACTTTGATAAATAACCCCCTAGGCAAATTTGCACCAGAATAGTAACCACAGTCACCAATTAAATGTTTCCTTTTGTCCATTAGTTTTGCCTGCAGCTTAATGGAAAAGCTATTGTACTACATTTACTAAATAGATTTAAACATCATCTATTTAAAATGATATAATGTGATTTAGTAGAAAATTTTACAAGTTTACAAAATATGTTTTCATTATTAGTATCTTCTTGATAACAAAATATATAAAGAGGCAGTTATTTGTACTTATGTAGTAAGGTACTGAAACCATTTATCTAGTAGCCAACATGTATTCTTTGCTTTATTTCTCAATAAACAACTTTCTGATATGTAATTATTAGTGATGAACAAAATGAGCATTTTGCTTTAGTGAAAGATTTCTAAAGTCCCAGAGAAATTAGTGAAATGTCTGTAAAATTCATTGGAGTCCATTGGAAGGCAAATTATATGGCACTCATGTTCCCAAACAATGTGGTCGGACAGATTTTTAGATAAACTGGGGAACTCTGGTGAGTTGTCCAATCCGAAAGGTTGATGTGGAAGGCAAATGTGGAATAATGACGTTTGCAGTTTTTTACAGGAACAGAATATTGACAAAAAAAAATTAGCTACAAATTTACAAAAATCTTTGCAGCTACTAGACGGCATTTTTTTCTGTAAAATGGTTTCAGTCAAAAAAGTTGACATATTCCTAGTTATAATCATTACCTTGGTATGCATTATATTATTATTACTTATTTATAAAGTGCAAACATATCATAAATTGTGTATTCCCTGAAAAAACTGATTACATAAACAAGTACCACTGATTACTGATATAAGAAGTAGAGGGCCCTGCCCAAAAGAGCTTTTAATCTACAGAGATAAAGGGTCTTTCCATAATATGGCCCTCAAGTCTACTGAAAATATAATACCAAAATATAAATTATATGAAAAATATAAAATATAAAATTAATTAGTATTAGTATTCCATTTGGGTTATTGATACACTTTTCATGACATTCATTGTCAGACATAAAGATGAAAGAATTATTTTTTTGGTAATGCATGATGTAATGTTGATATAGGTAATGCATGTTGTATGATATCTGAAAGGCATTTTAAATGATCTCAATAAATGTAATATGTTACACAGGAGTAAGCTACAATAATCCTCTTTTCAATTTTTCAAACCCCAAGTCAACAAGGAATGGTTCCCTAATCCCTATGATAATAAGTAACTGTGTTATCTGCTGCTACCCAAGTCTTACAGTATGTGGGATATGTGGCTTTGTTTTTATGAAAAATAACAAACCATAATGAACAGGGTGACTGTTTATGGTTTTACACAGCAGAGCCCACATCGTCTAAGCATATTCTCTCACTTTTATGGGCAGGGATCTTAAGTGATGATGACAGTACTAGAGGCCCTGATGTTAGAATCGCTTGGAAGTGGATGGAAATATTTAACTTATGACCCCTGGTTAAGTGGAGCCCTCTAAAAAAAATACTTAGTAATTTCTCCAGAGAGGTTTATATATTAGCATAATTTTCATTCAAGCACCAATTTTAAATACATTTAGAGGGTTTTGTTGTGGAAAAACTAAACATTTTCATGGAAAAAACCTAGAATGTTTTGAAATTTATTATACCTCGAAGCTGCAAAATGTCAGAATTGGAAAACCCGCCATCTCATTTTTTTTCCTGATATTAAGAAAGTTTTTTTTAAAACAATGTATATGGAACACAAGATATTTGAAATAAAGCAGAATTCCTTTTCAATGGCAACATTATTATCTCTTAGTGTGATGTCCTGTTGTGTTTTACAATAGGTATGCATTAGGAGGCCAAGAGCAGCTTCCTGTTCCACAGAAGAGGAAGTGAAGAGTACAAAGGAAATCTGCTACTGTAAGATTTTAAATTTCTGATCAGCAAATGCAGTTTCAAATATCATCTGTTCATATCCAAATGTAAATATTGTGTTGTATTGGGTTTTATTTCTAGAATCTATAACTTGGGATGTTTTTCTAGAATCTATAACTTATCAAATTTAAGGGTAAGATTTATTATACATAATTCTAAAACTACTGATGATGTCAGATATAATAAGCTCGTTCAATGCTTCAGATCTTTTTTATAGCACAGATATGAGCTTTCCCCATTTGGTTTAGATAAAAATATTGCTTGTTCATATTCAAGGGTGATGGTTTTGGGGTATACCATTTGGAAAGGTGTTAGAGTTGCATTGGTACCCCACATTTTCTGCTTGGGCAGACCATCTACATTCTAAAGGGTTTATAGGATGGCCTGTCTGAAATCTGTACCAAGAATCCATACATATATGTGGTAATAAGGCCACAGTGACTAACCTGGCTGACGATAGGATTCTCTGTATGGCTACTGTAGGTATCGTCTTGACAAAAAAAAGTATACCTCACTGTATAGCATACGACAGTTGCTGCAATTAAAATGAATAATTAATTTCCCTAAATTGATTTAGGTTGGCATGACCTGAAATAAATCGAGAATTCATACTAAACAAATTGATTAGTAACAACAAACTACAAATCAATTCATAATCTGAAGCAAACAAATTGATTTGCGGCATCTCTTGAATGAATTAATTGATTGGGAAGCTTCAGCCAATGTGCAGAATTGTGAAATCTTTTCATATCACTTTTCTTGCCTCAAGCTTCAGTGTGTTTCCTTGGGTGTGAAGATTATATTCTCAAATACACCCAGTTAAAAAAACATAATTTTAAATGAAAAAAAAAAAACAAAAAAACTAAAGATAGTAAGTGGGTAACATGATGCTAGTAAGCTGATAACATAAACATACATCACAGCATCAGTAAAGATTATTTTAAATGAAAAATTGTATGATACAAGACAAAGGGTAGTTATAAACATACATTGCATAATAAAATCACAAATTATTCAAATATTATTTTTATAAAGATATTTACCATTTCTATTAAGTGACTTTTGTATTTATTGTAGATATCACCATAACATGATTAAAACATTCCTTTATTTGAGGTGTGTAGTATCTTGTGTAGTATCTTAAGAGAACAGGTTTAGATTGTATTGCTAGTGGACACTCCTCAGTTCAAGGTTTTCACTTGCTTCAGACGAGTGCACTTTCCTGTGCAGTGTTAAAATATATATGCTGCATTTATGGCAATTTTTGAAAAAATAAACGCCAATATAAATATTGTTGCTTTGGTTAATGGAATGGCATATGTTCATAAATGGAGTGGAGCTGCAACATTCCAGAATCTGATAAGTAAAAACAATATGTGAGATATAATAAGCACAGAAATCCTGCCATTACTTCCTATATAATTATGTTCAAGTACAATCAGAGATATAGGTTCATTTCCCAGTTCAGAGCTACTAACTCCTTTCAACAAAGTCTTTTCATCCCAGCACCCAGTCTTCTGGGAATGCTGCTTTCAAATCTTCTGCCTCTTGGGAATATCAGGCTACTTATGACTTGTAAAGAAGTGAACAAATAAGAATAGTTAGTACTTTATATTTGCTTTCACCTAACAATCCTTTTCAGTCTCTCAGCTGAATATGAAAGTCACTTAAATAAAATGGTGGATCAGCGCCTAAGGCAATAGGGAAGACAAAAAAGCAAAACAAAAACAAAAATATGGTGTATTATTTCAGGATCTTTAAATAGCACCCTGTGATGGAAATAAAAAAAAGTCTCTAGTGTAAGTTCCCCTTTAAAAGAAACCTTTTTTTGTCTCCAAGTAGTGCAAGTGTTTATAAGTATTTATTCCAGAAACCCTCAACGAAATTGGCCAAAATGCCTACTTATAAGACAGTAGTTATAATTATCACACGTACCATTCAATAATTCTCTCTCCTTCTCTACGGGCCAACTTCAAGCTCTGACATAAGGACACCAAAATCCCATAGCATAATACTGTTTTACTTTTAGAAATAAAAATCTTTTAAAATATAACTCTCACTTCTGTGGAAGCCAATTGGTTCAGCGAAACGCCTCAGGCAGAAGTGACGTCACGGTGAGCCGCAGGGAAGCACCACGAGGGAGAAAGGGATGCTGACAAACTCTTCTCTCTGGAACAAACTGGGAAATATGCTAAGACTTACACATAGGTGACTAAACATCATGGAAACAAATGTGAGTGTAATGTTTTAAAAGATTTTTATTCCTAAAAATAAAACAGTATTACGGTATGCTATGGGAGCTTGAAGGTTGCCCATGGAGAAGGGGAGAGAATTATTGAATACTACATGTAATAATTATAACTACTATCTTGTAAGTTTGTATTTTGGCCAAATTCTGAGTTTTATGGAACAAATACTTATAAATACATGCGCTACTAAGAGAAAGAAAAAAAGTTTCTTTTAAAGGGGAACTTACACAAGAGACTTTCTATTTCCATCACAGGGTGCTATGTAAGGAACCTGAAATACTACACCATATTTTTGTTTTGTTTTGCTTTTTTGTCTTCCCCATTGCCTTAGGCGCTGATCCAACATTTTATATATGCTTATGACATGTATAGGGAAATGGACACTCCCAGCTATTTTGTTAAAAATTAAGTTTGTGATGGGCTTAATAAGTTAGATTACTTTCTTGGTGTTCTGTTGACTATTTGGATTGTTAAGTTAATATTTATTTTATCATATGTAAATTTAGTAGAAAGTTTAAAAATGTTATAAAGTCTTCTTACAGTATCCTTTCTCAGGGTTAGGCTTTATAGTTTAGAATGTTGCCCTGCAATGGAAGTTTTGAGGGATTTTAGACCATTTCTTCACTGCACAGTTTTTTTAATTCAATATCTGCCAAAAGTATCAAATGTTTAGTTTAGATTTATTTATTCTCTGTCTCAGTTATCTGTGTTAAAAATTAATTCATAATTATTAATTCATAATAATTAATTCATAACAACAAAATTGACACATTGTTAATAATATACCTAGATTGCTATGAATAAAATTATTTGTTCATACATGTAGAAGGTTTAATTTTATTCTTATCTTTCCAGATAAATAACAGGATTTTCAAAAAATAAAACATTCTGTAGAGAACAGCAGTCCTCGCAGTTCTCATAACTTCTGTAAAAATGTAAAGATGTAAGAATAACATATGAAATTATTTTGGCCCACACTCATAGTTTAGATTTTACAATCATTACAGGTTATTTATACAGCTCCAGTGTCGGACTGGCCCACCGGTAAACCAGGAAAACTCTAGGTGGGCCCAGGTGTCAGTGTGCCCTCGTGCTGCTAAACATTTGGCCTTTTTCATTGAGGACAAAGAGGCTAAATAGATGGAAACATAGATTATAGTATGTAAAGAAAAGAGACTAGGAGAATAGAGGTTGAGTGAGGAAAAGAATAATAATAGTACTGAGAGTGGGCCCCTGGTCTATGGTTCTTTGGTGGGCCCCTGGTCTAAGGTTTTTGGGTGGGCCCCTGGTGTCCCAGTCCTACACTGTACAGCTCCAACACATGAACACAGTGCTGTGCAGACATTATACATCATTCCCTGCCCCACTGCAACATACATTCCACAGTCCCTATCACATTCACACACAATAGGGTCAATTGCATCAGAAGTCAAATACCTGGAGGAAACCCATGCAAATACAGTAACAGCATACAAATGCCTTGCAGAAAGTGCCTAGGCCAGAATCAAATTAAGGAGCCCAGAAGTGCTAACCACTAAGTGACCATACTGCCCTACTTAAACATCATTAGGAATAAATACAAATTTGTGCTACAAATGCAGAAAGAACAAAAATAATTATAATTAATTAGTTTAACATATACACAATTTGTAGTCGAGACTACAAATATACATAATGGTAGTCGAGACTACAAATATACATAATGGTTGATCTTCTGTTAAAATTAATCATAATTTGCATTTATTCGCTGATGTCCGTATATTGGCACTACTATCTACCTCCACCTAACTTAACACAATTCACCCTGTTCTATTGCTCTTTCTCTTCCACCTACTTATGTACTACTCTTTATTTTTGTTTAGTTGTTATGAGAAATCAGTTATAAGATAATTACAAAAAAACAATGGTACAATGAGCAACTCTTAAGTCTATTTGAGGAGACATCCATTTAATGGAACCCCCCCTTTCTGCAAAGGACCCAGATTTGTCTGGGACAGATAAATTGTACTTGTTCCAAACTCCAAGATAAAAATATGATTTGAGTAGGATTCTTAGCAGTTCAAATGAAAGTAACTTTTGCATGCCCATATCACAAGCTCAGCAATGACAAAAAATACCAAAGAAAGAGCAATACTGATGCAAATTAAGATGTTTCATAAATACAAATCTTTTTTCTCAATGAGCAGCTCCAAACACCAGGATGCTAAGACTCTGGCAAGACAACAATATTATCCAGTTTCACAATAAGTATAATAAGCTATAGATCTTTAGGTGATACCTGGGAAATTAAGATGTGTTGTTTACTAATGTGTTTGCTTAATTTACACCTGTGTACAATCTTTTACATTTTGGCCAAGGGTAGTTATTTACTTTAAAAGTGGTCACTCCAACTTAAATCCAAGCAGGCTAGAAGACGCAGACAAGAATCTGAACTCTGCATTTGCAGTTTAGCTCATAGAAGGAAATTCTTTATAATGCTTGTTTGTACAGAATTGATCCTTGTATTATTTATATAATGTTTTATATAATTTATTATTTATATAAATGTGAATTTAGCTGTTAATGTTTTATTTGGTGTCAAGGCACTGAAATATTACTCCCTGTTAACTAAATTGGCAGACAGTTAAGGAATTCAGCAGGCCACAATAATCCCAACATCTCTAATAGTCATTAATGTTTCAGTTCCTGACTGGGACCAAGAGATCCTTAAAACAGGTCTTAACCAGGAACAAAATGTTGCTCAAAAAGCATACTACCTGTAGTTAAAGCATGATGCATTTTATGGGCCTTCATATATTTATTTCAGCTCAATGCTGGATAGTTCTTGGCACATTTAATTTCAGTTTGTCAAATGCACAGACAACCGCTACATTGTCTTTTAGGTTGTTAAAAAATAACTGCTAGAAATATCAACATTGTTCTTCATTTGACATTATACTTTTCTTATTGTTTTTACAGCCAGGAAAAGGATATGCTAGTCAAATCTACAGAATTTACCTGAAGCAGCATGATTTGCACAAGTTGACCGACAAAAGCATCAACTTTTCAACTTCATTATCCTGGCCACCCAGCGTGGAATGACAGAAGGATCATTAGTCTGCTGCTGAAGTCATGGCCAATATTCGGACCTTATTGCTCTCAGCAGGCCTGAGAAATGAGTTGAAATGTGAAGAACTATAGGAACTACAGAGGCGACTGAGCTCGCCTTACTTATCAGTGTGTGCCTGTTTACAGCACTCTATATATCTTACTTTCTCCAAAATGTCACTGAGCCCTTTAGATGTTTATAGTCACCACAAGAAGCCAATTGTACTGATAGAACATGCATTATAAATGCAATATCACTGTTTTAAACTTGACTGTTTTATATAATTTTTTTGTGTGATCAAGTGTTTCCCAAATTATTCAAACTTTACAGGAGAGATTGTGATCATGTTACATACACCTGTGGGGGTCATAAAAATGTTGTTTATCTGCAGACCCACAAAATATCAAAGACATTCTGTAGTTTATACACCGTGTTGCAAAGTGTTTACTGTACTATTTCAAAGCTTATAAATAAATATAAAGTATATATATATTATATAATTTTCTGAAAAAGTGGTACAATTTAGTTGATTTATAATAAATTCATACAGTCCACACAATAAATCCCAAATGAATAAACAATGGTCCAAAATAATTTATCATAAGAATTTAAGAATGTTTCATACTGTCAGATTTGGACCAATTTCTATTCAACTGTCCTCAGAGAGTCAAATTATTGGGCAATGTTGTCCTTCCCTTTTCAGTTTAGATGGTTAAAGCAGCTGTAAGCTACATCAATTTGTACGGAAATTTCAATACCAAAGATGCAGCTTCCCAGAGTGAGCACTAGACCTATTAAGGCAATTTTTTTGATCTTCCTTATTTTAACTTTGGGCTTTTCATTTTTAAGTTTTATAAAAAAAAATCTGTATATGTTGTTAGACATTATACTGGATACTCTGTACAGTTTTAAATTGTAAAATATGTATCTCAAGATGACTATTTTGAACAATTAGCCCTAAACCATATGACTTACACATATCTTTCTCTAGCATAGTTTTGTGGAAACTTGAAAATGATATATCTTCTAATCCTGCCTAGAAATGTTTTTTAATAGACAAATCATGAAGCATAGTGTTTTCCAAATCATTTTTTACACAGCCAGATTTGAAGTTAGGAACATGTCATATTATTAACCTCTTCAATATTATCTGTGTCTCTGATAATATTTTTTCATGGTTTAACTTGTAATATATCTATATATATCTATTAAGAAGAGTAATATGTTTTATTAAAGAAACCAAGTGATCCATTACAGACAATCATTTAAATTTTAACTTAACTCCGTGTCAGCAAAGTTGAAATATCATATTGAATATATTAAAAAGATCTTTATTTTTTATTTTAGTTTTTCATATTTCAGTGTGTTTTTTGGACTTTTTTTCAGATATCATAAAAATTTCAAACATTCTCCTGCTATTCGAACAATATATTTTCATGAGAACAGTTTATCATCATAATTTGTTTTATTCATATCCATCTATAAACACGTTTTTTAAATCAGTTTGGTTGCTTATATTTACTTCCAATTTTTCATGATTATTATCATACTGAGTCAATGCTTTAAGTGATTCATTTATTCACTGTCCAATGACCACATTTAATAATGCCCCCCCCCCCCAAAAAAGGACGCAATCATCTCATTATCAAATGTGTGACATATGGAAAATGACATTACCCTTCCAACAATAAACATGTCTTTAATGATAACTATTTAATCAGTCTGTAAAATGTATTATACTTATTGAGGTAACAGAGGTAATCATTGTACTGTGATTGTCTGGTGCAATTACTTTTAAGAATATATATATATATTTATTTAATAGTAAAGACAGATAATGGACACAAAGTAAAATCAAGGACTAGAGTGACTCAAAGCACTATAAATAACATTGATTATGTACACGCACACACACACACACATATATATACATTTTACACTTCATTAATTAAATATAGCTGCAGAGGGTTGGCCACCTGTTGGTATGGTATATTTAATTAAAATAAAACAAAAATAACAGTTTTGTGCAGCATTTAAATACATTAATGTGGCCTTTTGTCCTTTGTTTCAGTCCAGATTACTGTAATGAAGGATTTTTATAATTAAAAAGTAAAAATAAAAACACTTTTCTAGTTTCATTTTAAGACAGTTTATATTGTATATTGCACAGTCGAGTGGCATTCTTGTGTTATGCAGTTATGACTGGAGTTTCTATTAGCTAGATTTCAATAATACTGATTTTGTTTCATATCCCAGTGTGTAAGACATATCCATAACTTTTGAAAGGGCAACCTTAATTTTTTAATCGCATTTATATTTAAAGGTGTCCCAGTAATCAGTAATCAGTCTGTAGAAGGCACATTTCTTAATGTCAACATTGGCAGAACAGTGTAGTAATTAATAATTAGATTAGGATTTTTTCAGGTAAAACAAAATATATGTTTATGGATTCCAGGGATTATAACGCGCAACAGCATTGTAATATACAATTGGAATACAATAAAACCAGGTAAAATATATTATTATTCAGTTTTAGTTATGCACCTGTGAGCTCTGATGGGAACACAAAAGCAATTAATTGTTTTGATCTACTTTTATTTATTTATGTTATTGTTAATATTTACTTGTTTTCAATTTTGACTAGTCCTGCTGCAAAGGTGAGAGAGATGAGTAGAATTCAATTGAAAACTTTCCCTTCTGAATGGTAAAATCAAAGCCAAAGCCAAAGATGCCAAGTTAATGGGAATGAAATTCTTGCACTTCTTTTTCAAGATATATATATATATATATATATATATATATATATATATATATATATATATATATATATATATATATATATATATATATATATATATATATATATATATATATATATATATATATATCGTAGAGGTCTGCCATAGTGCTTCTGAATTGTTTTTTCAAAAGGTTAAAATTTAGAATTACTTATTTTATTTGATGCCATATCCAGTGTTTTCGTTGCATAGACAAAAAGCTCCATGCAATCCATATTTTTAAATCACGTACATGTACATTATACCAAATACTAGTGAAATTTTGAAAATTGATCACATTTGCAATAAAGAAAAAATACTTCTATTTATATAATTAGCTTTTAGTTCTTTATCTTTCCTTGGTATTTTTTTTTCTCTCTTTATAATATTGGAACCAAGTTTAATAGTGTAGACTATGTAAGCACTTTTACATTTTTGTAAATGGTTTTTAAGTTGATTAAAATGGTGAACGCTTTGTTAATATAACTTTTTGTCCATGTTTAATTGTGAATTTGTTGTAGCAGTCGAGTAGGTAAAGATGTTAACAGAAGTAAATAAAACAGTACCAGAGTAAAGGATTTATACTCACAATAACCATGTTCATTACGCTGTTATCATATCTATATTTTTTATTTTGCAATCCCTTTATGGTATATATTTATACTAAACAGGTTGAAAAACTTCAATTGCATTATATAGTTTTTGCTAATATCTTTAACTATATAATATCTTTTTAAAGCTAAAGACCAAATACCAGCTAATAAAAGGGTAGAAGTAAAATAACAGCAAATTTTACAATATATTGTTTTTATGTGTATTTAAAAATGATGTGCCTATATATATAGACATCCCAGCCACCATCCTTACATTTTGAAGTCCTTGTATCAACATTTTGAAGTGTAAAAAAAATCTGTTGATTTTAAACAACACCATCACTTAATTAATGTGTTTCTTGATGTTATAAATATTTTTAGAAAATATCTGTTGTGATTATTCTAGAATTGAAGTATGGATAAAGTAGGGTTTATAAGCCTATGGAGCGGTACCCAAATTGGGTCTACACAATGTTTATGTGTGGTCTCTTAAATTTATTGGTAATTAAAATAAGGTGGATAACTGATTGTTAATCAGTTTTGGGTATTTTCAGAAAAAGATTAAAAAAGCAAGGGAAAAAGGTATTGCAAAATGTGACACTTGGGGGCCGATTCACTAAGGGTCGAATATCGAGGGTTAATTAACCCTCGATATTCGACTAGGAATTGAAATCCTTCAACTTCGAATATCGAAGTCGAAGGATTTAGAGCAGATAGTTTGATCGATTAAATCCTTTGAATCGAACAATTTGAAGGATTTAAATCCAACGATCGAAGGAATATTCTTCGATCAAAAAAAGTTAGCCAAGCCTATGGGGACCTTCCCCATAGGCTAACATTGACTTTGGTAGCTTTTAGATGACGAACTAGGGGGTCGAAGTATTTTTTAAAGAGACAGTACTTCGACTATCGAATGGTCGAATAGTCGAACGATTTTTACTTTGAATCCTTCGATTTGAAGTCGTAGTCGTAGTCGAAGGTCGAAGTAGCCCATTCGATGGTCGAAGTAGCCCAAAAAAAACTTCGAAATTCAAAGTTTTTTAACTTCGAATCCTTCACTCGAAGTTAGTGAATCAGCCCCCAACATTACATGCTTACAATGCTACCTTGCTAAATGGCCAGTGAGTTACAGCTTCTTCCAGCAATGTAGGGGTTTTGTCTTACTAAGGGGGTTATTTACTAAACTCCAATTGCAAAAATCACAAAAAAAATTGTGATTTTTTTTTCATAAAATTGGACTTTTAAAAAAATCACAAATTTTTCGGAATTTATTAAAGCCTGAGGATGGAAAAGTCTGAATCTGATAATCAGGCATCTCATACCTGTCAAAGTTTCATATAAGTCAATGGTGTGCTGGGTTTCGTGCAATACCCCGAAGTTTTGGGGTGAAAATTCTGAAAAAAATTGTGAAAATCGGAAGAAAAAAATTGAAAAAATCTGAATAAATCATGAAAATTTGATTTTTTTTACCCGCAAAGCAAATTTTCAGGAAAATGTAATAATAAATATGCATAAAAAAACTGAGCGGATTTGATCAGAGTTTGTAGCAGAAAATATCGAGATAAATTCGGACTTTGAAAAATAACTAACTAATAAACCTTAGTCGGATTAATCATGATAACTTTACCTAAGGCAATGATATGTTCACTGAATTTCATGATAATTAAAGCACAATGACTAAATAGAAACAATAGAATGCAATAGAATCTGCATATTTTGTAGCTGAGATGCAGGGAAATTAAATAAGACAAGTCTCTGGCTAAAGAGTTATCACAAGTTATCTGATGAATTGTGCACACTATTGACACCAGGGAATCCTGGATTTACCACTATTCTAATTTCAGTGTTTCCACAGAGAGCCTGCAATAATAGCTGCACCAGACTTGTGCTAATGGAATTTATGTCTGCTCACCAGAAATTATACAAACAACACTCGGAAAATATTATCTGCAACCTAATTTGTTAATAGCCAATATGACTTTAGAGTGCTTTATACATTCTGTTGAATAAAAATTTAATTTCTGATGCATAAAACCAATGCAATTGTGAATGTTTTTTTGCTAAAGTGCAAGTTGTTAACAGTTGGGATTAGGTACTTTCTTTTGAGCAGTGTTAAAATGCTGTTAGCATGTGATTCTTTTGCCTCAAGTCTGGAGCACCTATTGACACAAGCCTGCGTTCCCCAATGTAAATAAGTGCACTAGTGTACTATTCATCAGATGAAAAAGAAAGGAGGCAATGGTGCTCTGACACAGGTACCTATAAAAGGAATCTGTCATGGGAAAACATGTTTTGTTTTTAAAAAGCATCAGTTTATAGTGCTGCTCCAGAAGAATTCTCAAAAGAGCAAACAGATTTTTTTATATTTCATTTTGAAATCTAACATAGGACTAGAAATATTGTCAGTTTCCCAGCTGCCCCCAGTTATGTGACTTCTGCTCTGCTAAACTTCAGGCACTCTTTACTGCTATACTGCAAGTTGGAGTGATATCACCCCCTCCCTTCCCCCCAGCAGCCTAACAACAGAACAATGGGAAGATAACCAGATAGCTCCCTGATACAAGATAACAGCTCACTGGTAACTCTTAAGAACAGCACTCAATAGTAAAAACCAAGTTCCACTGAGACACATTCAGTTACATTGAGTAGGAGAAACAACAGCCTGCCAGAAAGCAGTTCCACCTTTCTGAAAGCACATGACCAGGAAAAATTACCTGAAATGGCTGCCTACACACCAATGTTATCAATTAAAAAAAAATAAACTTGCTGGTTCAGGAATGAAAATGTACACGATAGAGTGAATTGTTTGCAGTATAAACAGTGTAATTTAGAAATAAAAACTACACCATAAATATCATGACCGAATCCCTCTAATGAATGAATGGTGTCAATACATGCAACATTTACTTTCTTTTTAATGCAACCACACTTGCACTTACAGCTGTAAATAGCCATTGTTGATAAAATCCTTCAAATGTTGCTTTGGAGCAGCCTTTTAGTTTTGGTACTTTGTATTAGATTACAAAAATCTTCATTTGACGCCGGAATATTTGACTCTGGGGGACAATGCTCTAATGAGAATGAGAGGAATAGTATGATAGTTTATTTAGTTGTTTTCCTGGCCTCCTATTTTAGTTGATAACCCCTCTAAAATATGTTAACTATGAAAAGCATATATGTGATATATTTGAACATTGCAGGATGGACTTCCGCATTACAAATGTAAATGTGTCAAGGTGATACAGTTATATCTTTTGGAGTTGCTTTTGCACAAGAATAATGTTTCTGGCTAAAAAAAAATGGTGTAATTTTTCAGGCCCATTAAATTATTGCTTATTTTGTGTAGGTGCGCAATACCTTTATTTTCACAAGACAATGATTTTAAATGTGAAAAATGTAATATTAAATATTAAAAATAGAAAAAACCTGAAGATATACCGAAGACAACTGAAGAACCATATTCGTGCGGATGGTGTTGGATATCTTCTTTTTACTAGCAGTTACTGAACACAAAGGAACAATCAAAAAAAAAAGTTTTGGCAGGAAAAAGGATTTTCAAACAGAATGAACAGTGCTTGATAAAGTCTTCTGCGTGAGTATTCTAAAATTATCCCAGCAAGATGCACACCCACTGCATGCTTAGGAAACAACCATGGCAAAAACATTTCAAAGCTGTATTTTATTTCTCTAAATAAGTCAACAAATATGTTATTAGAGCTTTGTATAATATATTTTTAAATACTAATTTTGCTGTGCTTTTTTTTTTTTACAAAATTATTTTCTTTTTATTTCAAACATTCCAGTTCCTAAACTCCTGTAGCTGACATTTAACATGTATGAACAAAAAGCCACAGGGGGATATGTATACAATAAAACTTCTAGCAGATACTACAGGTTCATCTTGACAAAAGATATATATATAATTTTGCATATACAAATGTTTATCAGGGTGCATGATTAAGCAAAATGAAATTAAACTGGAGTGGGTTAGGTATAGCTATCAAACGATCAGTGTTAATTAGGGAGCATTATATACTGTATATTCAAGCACTGATTTTTATCAGGTAATCAATATTGATTAAAACAGTAGAACAGTGAACAGTAGAACATGGGTCACACTGCACTATCTTTCCCAGATGGGCCCTGGCTAAGTGGAAGATGGAGAGGGTGTTATGCACCTGCACTTCGACTGCTGCATAGAAACAAAAGTAAAGGACACCAGATGTTCCTGCAAACAAAACACAACTGAATTTTTTATTATTATAAGACAATCCACAGAGTTAATACTCGTAAAGCACATGAGGTATCATTCTAGAGCAAGGTTCTGTGACACAAGAGCTTGGTAGATTTCAATGTTCACCTTTAGGTTTTCTAGAAATATTGATCTGGATCTCTTAAAGTAGAAATGGCTCAGACAATGAATAAAACCTGAATTCCTCTTCAATAATTCTCTTCACTTATGGCTAGCAGAGCCAATGGGAGAGTTACCAGCTATTAATCGTTTTTGGAGCACAGACTGCTCTTTATAGCTTTGCCTGATTATCTTTAGTGATGGGCGAATGTGCGCCGTTTCGCTTCGCCGAAAAATTTGCAAATTTTGTGCGAAATTCGCAAAACGGCGACAAATTCGCAAAACGGCACCAGCGTCTCGTTTTGACGCCGGCACCCGTTTTTTCGGAAAATTTTTTTTGACGCTGGCAAATTTTTGCCGCAAATTTTCGCGGGCGTTTCGTGAATTTATTCGCTGGCGGAGAATCACGCGAATTCGCCTCGAATTTGCACCTGACGAATAAATTCGCCCATCACTTATTATCTTACATTCTGAGAATGTATTCTTGACAAAGGCTAGTCCCGTAACTGAATTTACCTCATTCACCAAGTCCCTGTTCCCCCTTTCCCTCTAGGGCAGAAGTATTTACTGGGCCTTGTTAATCCCATGCTCTCCAAACTAACCCAGCTGGGGTAGCAGAGACAAAGAGGAAGTAACACCTCTTTCCAATCACTGTATCACAGTGTGACAGGAAGTGGCCACTACTCTAAGAGCCAATAATATAAATATAGAGATGAGAGAAATTAGATACATGGACTTCTGCCCAAGCAAAAGAACATGTAGAGCATGGGTCCCCAACCTTTTGTACCTATGAGCAATATTTAGATATCAACAGAGTTGGGGAGCAACACAAGCATGAAAAATGTGGCTGGGTGGTATAAAATAAGTGCTGCAATTGGCCATTTGGTAGTCCCTATTAGGACAGGCAATTTACAGGAGGCCCTTTTTGGCAGTACATCTAGTTTTAAGGCAACGAAAACTTGCCTCATAACCATACATTCAAAAATAAACACCTATTTGAGGCCACTGGGAGCAAGATCCAAGGAGTTGGTGAGCAAAGTGTTGCTCACAAGCCACTGATTGGGGATCACAGTTGTAGGGGATTTAAAGCTAAAGAGATTGTTAACCCTATGGGTCCCTGCAGAAGCATTAAAAGGGCCATGACAGTCACAGTGAATGCTGCTATCAAAACACTGCCCACTGCTATCTGCCCATATATTATTTGCCAGACCACTGCATTTTAAAAAACGACCACAATGCAGAAATGTTATATCCATTTACTTTCAAATCAGAAATTAAAATCAGTATTCAGAAAAAAAATTTCTAGCATGAAAAATAGACTGTTAAATCTTAAAAGGTTTGTAATGGTTTACTTACATGGTAACTACCATTCCAGGTCAGAATCATTTACTGCTTATTAATTAATTGGCCCCACAATATTTAGAATAAAATAGGGGTGGGAAGTGCACGCAGATCAGAGTAATAAATGGAATATTACTGCCTGAGGTAGCATTTCATGTCAGAATATATATGTTTACTCTACATGCTTTATAAATTAGTTTTTTTCCTCCTGAAAATAACTAAGACCTCAAGAAGACATGATTTGCCATAAAACATATGTCCTGTTGTTTTGTATAATTGGAATGCAAAGGTTTTAACAGTAAAAAGGTATGACATAATATGTATTCCAAGACCAAGAGTTTAACTAGGAAACATATGTGTTCCTTTTAACATATTCATTCCTTGAATTATATAATCCCTGACACTGACAATGCATTGCCCTATTTGTAATACCTTGATTAGCCCTTATCTTCCCCAAAATATTCTTACCCTCCACAGAATTCAGACTCATACCAAATTTATTAAAAGGCCGCAACCAAATTAATTAATTAATAAGTTAACTTTAACAACACTATAAACAAAACAACATACATTAACAGTAATATATTAAATGGATTCTACCACAGTGCCATTGCAGTATAAATAGTGTAATTTAAAAAAAATCATGACAGAATACCTTTAACAGGGGAGCTGCTAAATCCCTGAGGCTAGCTATCCCCCTTTCTCTAACAACCTATGCCCCACTTTTCCACAGTTTAGGACTGGATAGCCTCAGGCCTAACCTTCATGCGTTCGCCTTACCATTTAAAGGAATAGTTCAGTGTGAAAATAAAAACCGGATAAATACATAGGCTGTGCAAAATAAAAAATGTTTCTAATATAATTAGTTAGCCAAAAATGTAATATATAAAGGCTGGAGTGACTGGATGTCTAATAAAACAGCCAGAATCCAACTTCCTGCTTTTCAGCTCTATAACTCTGAGTTAGTCAGCGACTTGAAGGGGGGCCACATGGTACATTTCTGTTCAGTGAGTTTGTAATTGATCCTCAGCATTCAGCTCAGATTCAAAAGCAACAGATATGACCCATGTGGCCCCCCTTCAAGTCCCTGATTGGTTACTGCCTGGTAGCCAGGGTAACCAGTCAGTGTAAACTAAGAGAGCTGAAAAGCAGGAAGTAGTGATCTGACTGACATAATATACATCAAATCACTCCAGACTTTATACATTACATTTTGGGCTAACTAACTATATTAGAAACATTTTTTATTTTGCACAGCCTATCTATTTACACAGTTTTTATTTTTACTAAATTCCTTTAACTCTTTTCCAAAAAACCTATAGCTGCTACTAAACAAAAGGCCATGCTGACCTTTCCTCTGCACTTTCCAGACCAATCTCATTACCATAGAAGGTCAAGTGGGAACTGTTCACCCTCTTTCTTGTCTTAACAAAACTTGCATAATTTAAACAAGCCTATCCCAGCATTCA
This sequence comes from Xenopus laevis, assembly GCF_017654675.1. NCBI lineage: Eukaryota > Metazoa > Chordata > Amphibia > Anura > Pipidae > Xenopus > Xenopus laevis. Next base: position 66,871,921 of record NC_054371.1, on the reverse strand, counting down.
AACCGCTGACCTCTGACTACATTTCCCAGATTCCTACTAACAGGAAACCTTCTGAGGTCTTTTCTTACCTTCTCATGGTCCTGTCCCTTGACCCGTTCCGTGCTCTGTTCCTGGGGTCCCTTTCCCACAACTATTCTAACACATATTCCCTCTTTGTACAGCATGTTTTTTTTTCTATTATATTTTTTACTTACTTTTTCTTACTCAGCAACACTACAAATAATACACTCTACTGCCACCCACTACATAGGGGCAGATTTATCAAGGATCAAATTTAGAGATCATGGGAGTTTTTTTAAACATAAACTCCCATGAACTCGAAATGTGACCAAAATTCGGCCAACTGCAACTTATTAAAAATTTTAAATTTTTCAAACTCGGCGAATGAGATCAACCCACAAACTTGAATCGAATTCGAATTTGATTCGAGTTTTTTCTCCAAAAAACCTTGATTTTCAGGAAGGATGCAAACAACTCCAAACTGATCCCAGGACATCCCCCATAGGCTTAAACAGCAGGTTAAAGGTGGCAAATAGTCGAATTTGAAGGGCCAGTACATGATAAATTTCAAAAATTTTATTAGATTTTTTTTAAAAACTCAAATAACAAAAAACAAAAAAACTTGAAAATGCAAAATTTGAATTCAAAATTCGAATTTTCACTTCAACCGTTGATATATCTGCCCTTAACTTTCCTAACAGTTGAATACACCCTACCACTACACTGACTCCACAGTAATGAACTTTTTTCCACTTATGCCTGCTTCAGCCTCTAATATAAATGTCTTCCTTTCCATGATACCCATATCAATAATCAATGCTATATTCACTCCTGGAATTACCAACATCGATGAATGATCAAAACCAGATTTTGCGTTTCATTCGTTGATCTCCCAAGTTTATACAAAAACTTTCCATCCAACATCCAAAGTTTGATTATTATACAAATTACTGATGTACAGGAGGCCAGAATGTTTTGTCAGACTCAGACTGTACAGGACTTCTGCAATACATCAGAGTATGACGAAGAAATTGATATGATTCTTTTTTTGTACTATAAAATAGCAAGCTGCTAACTAAACATAATAATTTTGTATGTATTTTAGGAACTGTATTCTGTTTTCAAAGAAATTCTCTTTAATCTGTTATTTTGTGTGGTAAATTGTTTAGAGTCTTAGTTCATTTTAAGAAACAAAAATGAAAGAACAAAGTCAAGTGGCAGTAGAATTATTCTGAGAGATTTTATCTACATAGGAGTGTTTACGGGATATCATGATACCCTTTATTTTTATTTTTTTTATGTTCGGTACTTCACTTGGTGCAGTCTCAAAAAATCTACTGATGTCTACTGAATGCTTAATGGGGATTATGTTATTAAATATGCAACAGTTCTCATTACCTATAGCAACCAATCAGCAGGGCATATACTGGTCAACAATTTAGAACCAGGTTTCCCGAACTTTAGTGAATTTTACAGTTCTGGATATTTTTTTTCCTGCATGTAACATTTTTTTTTGTGTTCGCCCTAATTCTGATGCATTTTAATAAATGAATCATTAATTCTTTGCATTAAACATTAGACCTTGACATTAACATAGTAAGGTACAGGTATGAGATACCTTTTGTACACATCTAGGGGCAGATTTATTAAAGGTAGGGTTGCTTTTTTTTATGAAAATTTTTGCGTTTTCGAGGGTATTTTTTGAGTCAAAAATTTTTTTTTCAGGTAAAAAAAGACACATTTATTGTTTAAAAAAAAAAAATAATCAATTTTTTCGAGTTTTAATATACCTTGATACACCATCTAAAACCTGTTGAGGTCATGTAGAAGTCAATGCAGAGGTCTCTTGAACCATTTGAAGCCTTCATGATGTTTTTTTTTTTCGCTTGAAAACTTGATCAATTCAAGCAGTTCGAGTTTTTTCTGCTGAAAACTCGATCAATTTGATTTTCAGATTGTTAACCCCAAAGTCACTGATTTGAGTTTTTTGCATTCAAGTTTTTTCTTAAATTAGAAACCATTCGAGTTATGAGTTCATTCAAGTTCATTCGAGGTCTAAAAAGCTCACATAACCCTAAAATTGACCTATGATAAATAACCCCCCTAATTTCATCCGCAGGCAAATAATCAACCAAGGTGAATGGAGCCCTCATCCCGATATATTCTACAAGATAACCACCAAACGGGGGATGCCGAACATAGACATATTGGCATCAAGGCACAATTTCAAAGTCCCGTGCTACTGCTCTAGGACCAAGGACCTACGGGTGGCCTTCATAGATGCCTTAGTGATTACCCAGAATTTCCAGCAGTTGTACGGCTTCCCCCCACTAGTACTACTACCGTAGCCAAGATCAAACAGGAAAAAGTGACAACCATACTAACTGCACCAGACTGGCCAAACAGACTCTGGTATACAGATCTTGTCAGCACGTCCAGACCGTGAAGACTGTCTTTAAGACCAGATCTTCTTTACAAGTTCCAATTAGACACCCTAAGCTAGCCATGCTCTGTTTAACGGCTTGGCTTTTGAGATGCTAAAATCTCAGGTATCTGCCTTATCGATGTTATTTCACTTCAAATGGGCAGATCAACCAGACATCCAACAGTTCTTCAAGGAGCTCTGAGGATCAGACCCCCCTTTAGGAACCCAACACCACCACGGGACTTAACATTAGTATTGTCAGTACTACAAGAGGAACCCTTTGAACCTCTTAACACCTGCGACCTAAAATGGTTAACACTAAAAGTCACCTTTTTTATTGCAATTACTTCTGCCAAAAGAGTGTCTTAAATGGCAGCATTGTCACATAAAGAACCATGGCTTGTAGTCCAAAACGACAAAGTCATCATCCGGACAAGACCTGGCTTTTTACCAAAAGTAGTATCGAGGTTCCATATCAACAAAAGAGGATAACTGTCTTTAAACGGTCAGACTCACTTTTATTTTCCTATGCTCCAGCTCACAAAGGTCTAGCAGTGTCAAAAAGGACTATCACAAGATGGCTTGTAGAGACCATTAATCAGGCATACACTCTCAGCCACAAACAACAGCCATTCAGGGTGGCAGCTCATTTTATAAGGGCACAAAGTACCTCCTGGGCCTATCAAAACTTGGCTACCCCAGAGCAAATCTGCAGAGCAGCCACATGGGCTTCACCCAAAACTTTTATAAAATTTTACCAGTTACATGTGTATGCTTCTACACAGGCCGTGTTCAGCCGTAAAGTTTTACAAGCTGCAGTTGCTTAAGTTTAAATAACTCATAATGGAGGTTCAGCCTTCTCACCCTTGTTTTTGGGAAAGCTTTTGGACGCCCCCACTGGTCTGCACTAACTAGAAAACTAGAAAACTAGAGAAAAAGGGGATTTTGCACTCACTAGAAAATCCTGTTCTAGTAGGCCTGAACTGTCAGTGCATTTAGTCCCACCTAGACTATTATATTAAAATATATGTATATACAGTATATTTATGTTGCTTTCCATACTATTGTCTCTGAATCCCTTTTTCTTGAAGAGCTTTTCCTTGGTCCGCAACAGGTTGTGCTTTTGTTTCCATTCTATTTTTCTATCCCCCCCCCTTACCTTTCCTTCTCCTTAAAACAACAACAATGCCTACACGTTACTCAGACTGGGCCTTTTCGCTCTTCACTCTTCTTGTACTATTTATACAATGCACAAAAGTTGACTGCCTGGCACTGCCAATATACATGACAGCAACGAATGTGCCATATGCCAACTATCTCAGCAGAATTGCTTTATACCAAGCCTTAAAAGCTGTTTTTGAGCTCTGCTGGTAAATGCTGTGTAATTTCTTTTATTTGTGCAAAAATAGCAGGTAACACCTGTTTTTAAGTTAACCTTAGCTGATCAATATCAATGAATATTCTGTTTGCAAGCATGTCCCCATTTTTGTCTTGGTTTCTGCTAAATGCTTTATTTATTATTCGAATAATTCGTGGTTTTCGGACTAGAAAAAAAACTACTAATTTTTCAGAATTTATTAAAGCCTGGTCTTAAAAGACTGAATCCGAAACCCCGGCACCTAAAAGCTATCGAGGTCCTGTATAAGTCAATGGGGAAGGTCCCAGTGTCTGCGCTGATGTCCATACCGATATCCGATGAGTTCATGGTTTCTGTGCAAAAAAACTGAGAAAACAACGAAAAAACTGAACAACTGATCCCCATCTGCCGAAAAATGTCGGGACACGCCACATATGGCCCCAAAAATCTTACGAAATGGAGATTCGTAAGATCAAATCTTTCCATCTATGGCCAGCTTTAAAAAGAAAAATAATTTTTATTCTCAAAACTTCAGACTGATGTTTCAGCCTAACCCAAGGCCTTTCTCAAAGTACTAAAACAACAGTGAACATACCTTGAATCTGCCTTTTGGCAGGAAAACAGCAGCATTCACAAAGACGTATTAGCATTGTCACAATACATCGACCACCATATTGTATATGATATCACTGTACTGTAGATCATCATTATACATATATACCCATTAAAAATTAAATTTATCGACAATTCATCAACATTAATACACAAAAAAATCAAAAGCAAGGCACCAAATCGCTGTCATAATTGTATCCATCACTTAACATATATCTACAGATTAAATACAAATTGGTGCTACTGTGTCAATCTCTGAGCAGATAATTAATGTTAATGGTCTAACGCTAAGATGTATACAGCAGCTACCCGTTGATTGAAGGCTACTAAAAATTTTATTTCTCCTCTTCTGTTACATATATATATATATATCATATATATATATATATATATCATTAATGAGGATAATATCTATACATAATGGAATAGGGAAACCACACATTTTTAGAGACTCATGGAAAAAATAGAAATTTCATTGTTAGGAAATTAGCCCTTAGATTGCTGTTTTCTACAGTTTTTTTTTATAGCACATGGCACTTTCTATTATTTACTATTACTGTATTATAAAAATACACAGCACTACATACTGTACTTAAATATGCTATAAAGTAATGCTCAGGGGGTTATTGTGCATTTTGCCATTTGTATCTATGCTGGTGTCTATCTGGTTTTGATAAATGAGCCCCAATAGTGTGTCTGCTCTGCTGTTTTATCACTTGTAGAAATAGTGACAGAGGCACCTGAATAGTCATTTCCTTCAGTCCTGCATCATTAAAGACTTATGATTTCAGGCAATAATTTATGTGTTCTGGCTACCAGAGCACTGAGATGCTTCAATGCAGTTGGGCACATAGAAGTAGATTATAATGTTATAGAATAAAATAAGACAACAATGATTCAATTATGGCTAGCTGACCACTGCATAGTTTTAAATAGATGGTTTCCTAGAAATTGCAACTAAAGTTAAATAGTGAAATGAAGTAATGACTAGTGATATTTGTCTACCAGACCACTAAAATACTTTTTTTAATGCCATAATTGAAGTGCAATTGTTTTGGCAGTAACCTAAAAAAGGATGCACACATCAACTTTCCCTAAATTAAAAAAAAAAATTAAGAATCATTTAAATAAAAAAAATTATATAGATAGATAGATAAACAGACTTAGGTATGATAGATAGAGTGATCGATAAATGCGGTAGACAATTAATTATCGTGATTATAATGTAACATTTCCAATTTTAATTCTATAACAGAAGTTAAAGGAGAACTGAAGCTTAACACAGAAGTAGGCTAGAAATGCTGTAGAATGTATTTTGTAGTTCTGTACCAGCCCAAGCCAACTTCAGCCCTTTAACAGTGAAAATCTGTGCCTCTGAAGAAGCCCGTATATATACCCCATAGTATGTGCGTGTCACTGACACTCGTAACAAACTTTAAGATGGTGACCCCCTGTGCACAAATTTGAAGGCCTGAATCGTTACTGTTAAAAGATCAGCACAGGCAGTAAAAAGAGCAGTCAGGAAAAAAGCTGGAGATCAAGAACTGATGATTCAAACAGGAAAATAATTTAGGAGCACCCAGTGGCTTTACAAGAAAGAGCTATATTCAGGCACTGAACCTGGGTTTTGCCATTCCTTTACGCTAAAATGTGTTGCAGTGTCATCATGCATCACTGCAACACAACATGATGCGGTGACGTTAAAACGTGGCCATGGGCACCGCCATCTTGAAACTGAAGCAGAACACTCCAGAATGGAATGCTCCTGACAGTGCCATGCTCCCTCCCTCTTAAAAAGATCATAGCAGGTACTCAGGTAGTGATTTATGTATCTTCAAATGTTAATATCAGTGCCTGAGGCAAGGTGCTTCAAGGGAACAGACTGCACAACCATGGGATGTGGGGTTCCAAAGAGAAAGGGAGCGTGGTGATCCATTATTCCCTGAGCACACCAACTGCTGTATTACGTGTACTGGAGGTTGGGGGGAGCATTAAGCCACTGTATTGAGTTTTCTGGCTGTTCTCCCTGTTTGTTGTCACTATTGAAAATAAGTTGAAAAGAATTATTTGTCAAAAGTGATAAGCACTGCTATGAATTTAATGGGTTTTAATGGGAGAGTTAGCGTTAATTGCATGTGCTAATAATTATGATATAATTGGTATCACTGAGACCTGGTGGGATGAAACCTGTAATTGGGCTGTCAATGTATATGACTACAGACTTTTTAGGAGTGACATATGGTTTAAAAAGGGTGGAGAAGTTTGTCTTTATGTAAAAACCGAATTAAAGCCATGCTCTAAAGTAATAATCATTTATGGCACTGAGGAGGGTGTGGTATGCTTTTGGGTTGAGATTTTAACTGGGCAAAATGCTTCAAAGAAAAATTTCTTTTTTTGTATGCTACAAAACCACATTGAATAATTTCTCATCCCATCCTGCTTCATTTTCTTTACTATTTACATATTTAAAAAATACTTTGGGATTATTTTTAAGCCTTGCTGCAATACCCTTTGCCATATTGAATTTATCTTGAATTTTTGCATGATTTATTGGCCTCCTTATACCTGACAAATGTTTCAGTTGTCCCGACTAAGTGAAAGCCTTAAAGGAGAATTCAACCCTAAAATTAAAATACCCCTACCCCTACCCTACATTTACCCCCCTCCCTCCTCCCCCCACAGCCTAAGTGTTACCCCGGGCAAATGTCCCTAAGTTTTTACTTACCCAAAGGTGCAGATTCTGTTCAGCGGAATTCAGGGGCGCCATCTTCTTCTCTTCGGTAATCTTCAGGAAATAAGTGCCGTATTGGCGCATGTTCAGTTGGAGCAATTTTCTGTGTCGCAACAACTGCGCATACGCCAAAACTCACGAACATTGTCGAAGTGCTCGTCTCATTACGAAGATTACTGAAGTGGATAAAGATGGCTGCCATGAACTCCGCTAGACAGAATCTGCACAGAGGGGTAAGTAAAGACTTAGGGGCATTTGCCCGGGGTAACACTTAGGCTGGGGGGAGGAGGGAGGGGGTCAATGTAGGGTAGGGGTAGGGTTTTTTTTTTTAACTTTAGGGATTAACTCCACAATGCATTTGGTGCTAACACGTCGCCATGCGACTTGACGGATGTTGCGAAGAAACAGGAAGTGAAGGAGAATCGCATGTAAGAACTACATTTATCTGACTGTCAGATGAATGTAGTTCTTACATGCGATTCTCCTTCACTTCCTGTTTTTCACGACATCCGACACGTCGCATGTGTTTCGACGCATGCCGACGTGTCGGCACCAAACACATCGTGGAGTTCCTCCCTTAGGGTTTAGTTCTGCTTTATAAGCACATCTTTTCTTACCAACCTCAACAACAACAATTCTGTCAAACCACAAAAGTTTTGCAAAGACATTCCTTGATTACAAGGGGAATATTACTAACGTATATTTATTAAGCAGCATTTTAAAGACATCCTATTTTTCTTCTGTGTTTAACCCTGTGAAAAGCCTTTTCCATTTAATATGTTGCAGAGATGCCCTTATACTGGCAACATTTGCACATCTAAAGTTTAGAGGCAGATTTATTAAGCTTTGAGTTTGAGAAAAATTTATTTTTCAGGGTAAAAAAAACTTTAATTTTTCGAGCTTTATTATACTCTGATCCTGGAAATATCTTGAATCCAAAAATATACCATCTAAAACATATAGAAATCAAGTGGTCCCTTGAAACATTTGAAGATGCACACTTAAAGATTTTTGCCCAATTAGAGTTTTTGGGTTGTTATCCCTGAACTCGCTGATTCAAGTTTTTTCCATTTTAGTTTTTTCTTAAATTAGAAACCATTCGAGTTATGAGTTCATTATAGGTCTAAAAAAACTAACATTCAATCTTTGATAAATAACCCCTTAGTGTTTTAGTCTCTCCCTTATAGAATTGCTTCTGCAACAGAATAGCTATTGTATTTGTTTAGAACACAGCTTTAATCCAGGTTTTACATAAAGATTAGTGATAGCCGAATAAATTCGCCAGGCATGGATTCACGGAAAAATTTAGCTTTCCATGCCCACAAATGTTTTCGCGAAACTTTGCAGGCAAAAATTCCACTGCAATGGAAAACTTTTTTTGCACACATGTTGCAAGTTAAAATTATTCAGACTCCCATTGACTTTTGGACAAAATATTCGCTCGTATAAAAATTGTTGCTCACATCATAAATTGTTGTGCATCAAAATTTTTGACGCCCCTTGACTTCAATGCGTTTCTCAAATTTTCACCGCTTCGCAAATTTTTCTGCTGTTTTGTAAATTATTCAGCGAAGAAAAACAGGACAGATTCGCAATCCAGAGTTCACACTCCCATCTTCTTCACACAATCTGGCAAATCTGTTGGGATGTATAAACCCCATATTTTGCCCACATTAGATTTTCTAACTGTAACCCAGCTAACTGCCTCATCGTCCTGCTGCTGTTCTGTCCACCCCCCAACTATCTGACCCGCTAAATCCTGCTCAGTGAGCAAGAGACTCCTCTCAATATTGCCAGTTACAAATTAACAAACAGGAACTAGAAAACATAGAATATATAACATAAGTATTACCTCCTGTGTAATTCCATTCACAGAGTCCCCACTAACTCCTGTGTTTGTAATTCCACTTACAGAGTACCTACTTAAAGAGAACACACTTAAAGGGAACTAAACCCTTAAAATTAATATGGCAAAAAATGCCATATTTTATATACTGAACTTACTGCACCCGCCTAAAGTTTCAGCTTCTCAATAGCAGCAATGATCCAGGATATCAAACTTGTCACAGGGTGTCACCATCTTGGAAAGTGTCTGTGAGACTCACATGCTCAGTGGGATCTGAGCAGCTGTTGGAAAAGCTAAAATTGTCGCAAATTATCAAGCAGAAAATGAGGTTGGTCTGTAATAAAATCTGATGCTACAGGACTGATTATTAAATTCTGATGCTAATTGCACTGGTTTATGTGCTGCCATGTAGTAATTATCTGTATTAATTACTAATCAGCACCTAAGACTGAAAAAGCTATAAAAAATTAAACCAAGGTAGTTAACTATACAAACCTTTATCCAAAATAACAGTTAATAAAAATTATTTTTGTTGATTTGAATGCTCAGTTGCTTTCACCAGTCACCAGCCTGTTAGTAAGCTAAATTAATTAATGTTTATATTATCCCAGTAGACATAGATAGAGGGTGCCATTTTGCATGCTGGCGAGTTATAAGCAAGATAAAGAATATAAAGCATCAGTAGAATGGTGGTCATTTTGCATTACCATCTGCAAAATTTAGAAATCTCTTCTTCACCAATGATGTGACGCTCATTTTACCAATGAATTTAATTGATCAAATATTTAACCCATCGCATATAAGCCCACAATTCCTGATTGGCTTAATAAATATTCAAAAATATGGCATAGAAGTGGTATAAAAGTACTGTAATAATGAAATATATTTATGTTTCATTTGTACTAGTCCAAAACTGAATTTAGGATGCCTGAAAACTTTACAAAATGTAATTGAATTTAAAATGTCCTTGCAAGGTATGGACTTTATTTATTTCATAAGCGTACATGTTATTATTAATCATTGTATGCAAAATGATTTTTATAAATATAGTTTACCTGAATGCATAAATTGTAGGTCACATCTTTAGCTTAATTCTTGTTGGTCTAAAGGGGTTTCAAAATAGTGCTAAAATGCAGTGCTCCAGAAGCATGAATGACTGTTGTAGTGTGACTCTCACCTGCATTGCTATAGCAATGTTTTTGTTAATTCTCTCCGAGTAATCTGTAATATTTGCCCAAAATTCAAGATTTAGGATAAATAGGAAAAATAAAAATATTAGCGGTGGAATATGGTGGCTTTTGGTCTTACGTAGAGTACCATTTAGGGATGGGCGAATTTGACCCGTTTCATTTCGGCAAAAATTTGCCGCCGGCAAAATGTCGCTGACACCCATTAAAGTCTATGGGTGTCAAAAAAAAATTGTTGAGCGGCGGAATTTTTATGGACGCACAATGCCATACAAATCTACGGGCGTAATTTTTTTGGCGAAACAAGATGAAAAAATTCACCCATCCCGAAATTCTACTAACTATCCTATATGACCTTCTAGGGACTAGTAGAAGGTGGTGAGTCTAAACAGCTGCTTTCCTAATTCTTTTCTTGTTTTCTTGTTACCTGATTTCTATTAAAATGTCTTTGCAAATTATGTCTGCAAATTATATCAGTGGTGGGTTACGAAGTTCAATATCTGTGATATTCAAATAATTGATACTTTAGCTCTAAAATGGTCTAAATAGCATGCAAGGTGACCTCAAGTGCGACCCATTCTACCAATCCATCAATTGAGTGGAGCTGGAAAAGGAAGGAACAACAACCTATTTAAATACAAACTAGAATTTGTTATAGCCCGTGGTGTCTAGTGAAAAGCAAACACAGCTAGTTTAGTTTGTGAAACTTTAATTTAAGCACTAAGAGCATAAGTAAGTCTTCATATGCACAAAGGTAGAAGGGATGCTTTACATTTTATTTGTACTAATAATCTCATTGGTTAGATGGGCAGGCATATCATATTATGGTAAACAAATGGCAGACTGAAGCCCAACTCCCAACTGCTTTGCTGCAAAGGCCGATGATTTCACAGAGTGATGTTATTTCATTGGTCAGATAGCAGGCACGTGATTTTTGAGGTAAACAGATGGCAGATTAAAGCACATCCCCTTTGAATGCCCCATGGCACATGTTTTTTTACATTATGCATATGCCTTGGTGAATACCAAAATCTGCATTCCTAAATAAATGATATATGTGAACATGAAATATCATTGAAAATGGGGGCCCAGAATATGCAGAGACATTATAAGCGAGAAAATGGTCCATGAACGATACAAGTATAACTGTCTAAACTTGCACCAATAACAAACGTAAAATTAGAATTTTAACAGAAAGCTTGAACAAATATTATAATGATCAACTATAGTCAAGCTTAATGTTGAATGCAGCATTGACACAGAAGTTTGCTCACCATGGTAGAAATTTATCACAAAACCAAAATGAATGGTCTCAGAGAAACACAGCAAAGGCATTGAAGAAGTAGAAACTGATCAACAACACTGGATGAAGAAGTAATGTAAAATCACGTTGCACTTACTAGAAGTAATATACACAGCATCTGTGTGTTGAGGATCAACATATAAATACATGTATTATTGTAATTATTTATTTATAATCTGCCAACATATTCTACAACGCTGAACAAATCACTGGCAGAGAATAGCACAAACATTACGACAAGCATAAACAAACCATTCAGAAGCAAATGAACAGACTAAGATGTGAGGTTGAGGACATGGCCTGTGATAGATTACAGTCTATCTGGTTAAGGAGCAAATTATACATGAGGTAAGCCTTTGTGATGGCAGTCACGCCAATCTGTAAGTGAAAACTGAGTAAGCATGGTGGAAATAGACAATATGGCTTTTTAAGGAGAATTGCAAATGGTAGATGAGGCTGAGAGGTGTCAGGAAGAAATAGGTCTAGGTTTCTATGAAAAGGTGTGTCTCAGGGAATTGACTAAAAGAAAATAAAGAGGAAATTTGGTGATGAAGAAGCAGCCCCATAGAGCATGCAGTAGAACTGTGGGGCAGAGTAAGGAGACTTGACAGGACTAGGACTAGGTCCTATCCTCATAGGGATGAAGCAGGGTCAGTTGTTAGCTGATGGGTGATTGGCCAAAAGTTGGAGCTTTGGGGACTCTATTTGGAACTGCTAGGAGGAAGGGGGCATATTTTGGCTTCTGCAGCCCATGCAATACCACCCCTGTTTTTTCTTTTTACAAAGAGGGGTGATTATGGTGGTTATTAACGCATAATATGTCCCATTTTTCGTGGGGCAGTCCATATTTTGACAGTTCAGCCCCCAGTCCCGGATTGTTAGTGAAATGTCCCGAGATTCTGTTTGATCTCCTGCACTGATGCCAGAAAAAGATACAATGTTTCTAAAACTCAATTAAACATAACACTCAGGGGCGGATTCACTAAGGGTCGAATATCGAGGGTTAATTAACCCTCGATATTCAACTAAAATCCTTCGACTTCGAATATCGAAGTCGAAGAATTTAGCGCTGATAGTTCGATCAAACGATCGAAGGATAATTCCTTCGATTGAACGATTAAATCCTTTGAATCGAACGATTAAATCCTTCGAATCGAACGATTAAATCCTTCGAATCGAATGATTCAAAGGATTTAAATACAACGATCGAAGGAATATCCTTCGATCAAAAAAAGTTAGCCAAGCCTATGGGGACCTTCCCCATAGGCCAACATCGACTTCGGTAGCTTTTAGATGGCGAACTAGGGGGTCGAAGTTTTTTTTAAAGAGACAGTACTTCGAATATCGAATAGTCGAACGATTTTTACTTCGAATCCTTCGATAGTCGTAGTCGAAGGTCGAAGTAGCCCATTCGATGGTCGAAGTAGCCCAAAAAAACCTTTGAAATTCTAAGTTTTTTAACTTCGAATCCTTCACTCAAAGTTAGTGAATCGGCCCCTCAGTGTCTGCACTTAGGCACATGTGTAACTAAATTAAGAAAAATATACAATTGTAACTAATAAGGCAAACAGGTCTCTTGGGAGAACTGAGGCTTTCTGCTTAAACGGCAATTCACCTTCATTAGCAAAACTGTAACACATAAAACATGGCTCTAAATCCCCCAGAAATGTGTTCATAACCTGCCAAATTTTGTAAAATGGACATAATGTTAGGTGGTGTGGTCACTAAATGGGCATGGTCAAAGAAATGTTGTCACTCTACGAGCGGCAGAACTTTTTGTCTCTCTTTCTCATTTTCATATGTTGGGAGGTATATTATAGTGGCAGCTGAGGAGGATGGGCTTCCTTTTGTGGGTTAGATAGCAGGAGTCTGGAAGTCAGCATACATTAACATATGCACATGAGTAATTTAATGAGCAATTTATACATATATTGGTAAAACATAACAACCTCTCTATATGTTGGGGGCCCTAGTAACATCTAGTTATGCCACTGTATAGGCTTCTGATAAACTGACCCTACTGTGTGTGTGAAAGTGACCTTGGGGGAGATCCACTATGGCAGGGAATGATGTACAATATATGTAAAGGACTACATAAATGTGTAGGTGCTATATAATAGCAGCTAATAATACCATAACTATCTTAACAACAATATCTTAATGTGGTTTATTTACTTATTTTCTGTAATTAGATTGCATGGATCCTTCAGGTTTCCCTTATTATGTTTACAAACAATGTTCCAAACATGGCACATATCAATTTTATCAATCTGTAATCCTTTTGGTAAGGTGTAAAAATACTTGAAAGGAGTTAATATTTGAATGTAAGTATTAATGTACTGTATACATCTCTGCAGTGCATTTATAAAGGAATCTGAAAGAATAAAGCTACATAAAAGCTTAAAGCTTTATAGTGAAAAGAGAATAATTGCTCAAAAGACAAAAGAAATGCTTGGATCTGCTGTCATCTCATATACTTACATGTCTATATCCTCAGTGAAATCTGTAGACGTCATAGCTTGAAGTTGATAAATCCAAAAGGTCACCCTCTTCATAACTTATATCTACAGTGTTCTCTTTTGGTCTGCTAAGGCACATTTTATGCTTTTGACTTTTAGACTATGAAGGTTTTTATTATGCACCTCTAAAGTGCTTTGGCACATAATGATATGGACATCCGTCAATGCTTTGCTTGTGTATGCAGAAGCTCTTCTTTAGGGAGAATTAGATTCTGCCCACATAAAAACATTTACAAGGACATTTCAGCAAACATAGCACACACCTAACCATACACACACTCACTCGCCCATATTTTATCTTTCCTTTCTGAGGGATTTGTTACTTCAAGGCAGAAAACATTTGCAGTCCTGTTAAATTCTTTGCGGCAGATTTACTAAAGGGTGAATTCTCACCAGTGACCAATTTGCATACTTCGCACCACGTTAATACAATGCTAATTCACTAAAATACAAAGTTGCGTTCTGGGCGCTGGACGCTGGCGACTTTTCGCTAGCAATACTTCTTCTGTGCGAGCATTTCATAGCAAAGATTCGCTGGTGTTCATTTATACCGAGCAATAAGTCACTAGTTGTCTTATGCATAGGTGGGTACATTAAATAGGGTGGGTACATTAAAGTTGTATGGACGTCTTTATTAGAGATGTTGATGCAAATGCTTGAAGTGGCCACTTTTTATTACAAATGCCCAAGGAACCTTAATAAAGACAAAAGAGATCATATAATGCCTTAGACATGAGCCCACTGTAAAATTAATGTTCCATGGCCCTCAAATGTCTGGGGAAAAATATTAACCCAAAAAAGTTTAAGATAGGACTTTTGCAGGCAATCCCGCTTAAAAAAAGGAAAAGTCACCAGCGTTTTTTTCAACTTTAAAGGGCACCTGTTGGGTAAAAATGTTATCCTGCTTTTTTCTTATTGTGCAGAATGCAATGTTTCTGGGACATGCCTCTTTGTTGTCAAGCATGATGCCTGACAAAGGGGAGTGTCCCCGAAACATTACATTCTGCACAATAAAACAAGCAGGGTACACCCTGCAACATGTATGGCTTGTGTGCCGATATCTTCTTCCTACTCTGATTGTGAGGTTGCCGGGCCCTCTAATGTTGTGCACCAATAATCTGATCAAGGGTGTGAGACTGTTCATTTCCTTGCGTAAAAATGTTATCCCCAATCAAAGGTGCAGGCTTATAGAGCCCTCATTCAGGTTGGGCATAACAGTAGTTTTTTTTTTTTTTTAAAAAATGTCCCCCGCTAGTGGAGGGAGCCATGTCCGGTGACTCGCATGCACATGATAAAAATGTGACACGAATTGCTTATTATGCGCAGGCACGTAACATCACGTGTGCGTTATGCACATTCGAGCGTATCGCTAGCAGGGGGCATTCTTTAAAAAAAAAAACAACTGTTATCCCAAACCAGAATGCGGGCTCTATTAGCCCACACCTTTGGTTGGGGATAACACTTTTACCCAACAGGTGTCCTTTAATGCATTTTCGGCAGACAGGATATGATGTGACATAAGATTGAGGACGATCTAACTTCATTTTAGCATTTCATTTGGTCTGAGATGGTGAAGTGGAAAATGAGGTTCAATGTTGATAAATGCAAGGTTATGCACTTTGGCAAAAATAATATAAATGCAATGCAAGTTATACACTAACTGGCAGTGTGTTTGGAGTTTCCTTAAATGAGAAGGATCTAGGGGTCTTTGTAGATAACACGTTGTCTAATTCTGGGCAGTGTCATTCTGTGGCTACTAAAGCAAATAAAGTTCTGTCTTGCATAAAAAAGGGCATTAACTCAAGGGATGAAAACATAATTATGCCTCTTTATAGGTCCCTGGTAAGGCCTCATCTGGAGTATGCAGTTCAGTTTTGGACTCCAGTCCTTAAGAGGGATATAAATGAGCTGGAGAGAGTGCAGAGACGTGCAACTAATTGGTTAGAGGGATGTAAGACTTAAATTATGAGGGTAGACTGTCAAGGTTGGGGTTGTTTTCTCTGGAAAAAAGGCACTTGCGAGGGGACATGATTACACTTTACAAGTACATTAGAGGACATTATAGACAAATAGCAGGGGACCTTTTTACCCATAAAGTGGATCACGTACCAGAGGCCACCCCTTTAGACTAGAAGAAAAGAAATTTCATTTGAAGCAACGTAGGGGGTTCTTCACAGTCAGGACAGTGAGGTTGTGGAATGCACTGCCGGGTGATGTTGTGATGGCTGATTCAGTTAATGCCTTTAAGAATGGCTTGGATGATTTTTTGGACAGACATAATATCAAAGGCTATTGTGATACTAAGCTCTATAGTTAGTATAGGTATGGGTATATAGAATTTAATTAAAAGTAGGGAGGGGTATGTGTATGGATGCTGGGTTTTCATTTGGAGGGGTTGAACTTGATGGACTTTGTCTTTTTTCAACCCAATTTAACTATGTAACTAACTAACTATGTAAGTCAACTCTGGCCAACGTTCAGTAAAATCCGCAATAGTGAATTTGTGGAGCAACGACCATTCGCCTGAGCGAAAAGTCACCTGACGAGTGCGAACGGACGCTAGCGACAGTCTCTTTCGCTAGCGAATTGATATCTGCGACTATTAGTGAATTGGTGATGTCCCTGCGGATGTGATTTCTGGCAAAAAGTCGCTAGCATTAGCCACTTCGCCCTTTAGTAAATCTGCCCCTTTGTCTGGATGAGCTGTTCCGGTGTGAAAGGAGCATATATATACCCGCTTACCCATGTCTGTGCATGGGGAGGGCAGAGTCATCAAGGTAAGCCCAGAAAAAAAACATTTTGTTAAATAAAAAGCATTTTCCCAACTGCAGGGGATATCCCGTGTCCCCAAAAGTAAATTGGGGCACCTGATGGAACTGCAAAAGCAGCACCTAGCTATGGTTCACTTTAAAAAGGCAGTTATTTTGTTCCAAAGGCTAACAGAATTTCTTTTTTTTATGCTCTACAATCACACAGCTTTCATAGGAATTTGGTAGGCTTATCCTTTCTGGTTAGGACTTTGCTGTTAAACCCTTACCTGGCACAGTCTGTAATCTGACACAGCTGTCTGCAGTTTTGAGACAAAAGCAGGACAAAAAAGGATTTTTAGTCTGCAAACACCATGATGATTGATGAATGATGATTGCAAAAGAATAGGAGGGGTACTATTATTCGCTTATGTACCCTAACGGACATTATAGGATACTCTATTTAAATTAAAAGGTACTGTCTATGTTGCAAATCCTGTTGTTATTAAATGTGCACCCCTACAATGCTTAGTGTATTTATGTGTTGCTGTAATGCTTTCATGTATGGAGTAATAATAGGGACAATGTTCAGCATAGGTGTGTGCAGGCTCATTTTTCTTAAAGGGGACCTGTCACCCAGACATAAAAAGCTGTATAATAAAACTCCATTTCAAATTAAACATGAAACCCAAATTCTTTTTTTTTATTAAAACATCCATACCTGTTACAAACGTATTTAAAAATCTCAGCTGTCAGCCTTAGGCATAGAAGCGGGGCAGGCAATTACTTTCACTTTCCATTCTGCATTTCCTAGATGTCACTGCAATCCATCTCATTCCGCCTCCCTCCTCACCATCTAATTGTGTAGCCAGTGCGAAGGCATGAGTATCAGATCCCCCATTCTGGCCCATAAACAAGATTTTGGATGATACAAAGCTTGCCTTAATAAGTGTCCACAAAATGGCTGCTGCCTGCTTGCTGTGATTGTGAATTCCAAGATTGAAGAATACAAAGATTTAAATAATTTATATAGTGTAAGTAATGTTTTTTTTTTTTTTAACAAACACAGTAGAAAAGAATTTGGAATTGTTTTTTAGGATGACAGGTCCCCTTTTAATAAGCTTATAGCTGACCAAGCTGATGGGGACTAATACACTGACAAAGGGGGCACGAGGCCTCCAAAACGTTTGTAATGCATCCTCTCTCTGATTGCTCCAATAAAAATGTTTTCATTTAGGGAAGCTTGGGATTATTCAAGGGCACACAATACCTGTTCTTCAATGGTAAGCATACCCCCCTAGTCCTATCTTATATAGGGGTTCTAACAGTACCACCTTACCTGAACCAGTATCTATCCACCAATCACTAAATGGGTTGATAGCCACCTGTATCATGTTACCTGGGTGTGACAATCAAAGAACACCTGGTAACTTTTACCTGACATGCTTAACCATTTGACTGCCAGTGCCACCCTCCTATGTTTGCTGTAATCCTAATTGGCTTGTCATAACAATGTATAACATCTGTATATGGGTCTTGTTTTTGAATGGGTTTCTTAAAGGTGCTCTATTTTTCTCTTACAGTAGAAAATTAGACTTCTGTAAAGTAGCTTCAGATTAGTTGGACCAACTAAACAGAACAATAGAACAATGCATCTTTTGAGTCTGAAACTAACAAAATCATTTTTCTAGTTATCTTGCCCAGGAGAAGAGCTGGGACTTCCCCTAGTGTATAAATGAATCTGAAACAAAATTGTGCTATCAGTCAAAAGAAAGCAGTTTACATTATTTATCCGCAATATTTTTCTCCCTAAATTTTACACCGTACAGAGGAGCTTTCTGTCAATAATATTGAAAGCTGAAACAGCAGGGTGCTCTTTGAAGCATGAAGTTTACGGATAGTAAAGGAAATGGTGAACTCGTGTCCCATGCATTTCAAGTGATGTACAAAGCCCTGTCTGTGCAGTGGATTCTGTAAAATAGTAGATCACATCAGTTTTCATATCGTACCATAGCAAGCTACAGAACTGCCTGTCAATACTTTGGTGAGCAACCTGCATTGCAGCAAAGAACAAACAAACCTCTATCTTCTCCAAGACAAATCACTAGCTCATAGCTCTTTTATCATCCTACATTTACTGAGACGCAAGCAGCTAGATTAGAATTTTCATGTTATCTCTCTGGAGATATTCACAGAACAAAGTGTTCTTTTAAGAACAACCTCAAGACGAGCAATTAGTTGATATTTCTTTTTTTATACCAAATTATTATTTGTCGAAATGAATTTTGCATAATTTGTACCTTTTTTTTTCATTAAATCCAAGAAACTGTAGTTCCAAAAGAATCACCCGGTCTGTCCACCCAAAGTACATAATAAGAACATTAAGAAAACAAACAATAAAAAGCCACTTCAGAAACAACAAAACAAAGAATGAGCTTTATAATCATGCACAGAATATGAAATGACATAGCTCAGCTACACATAGCAGGCGCATAATGTAATGGCATTGTTCTTTTTCTACTTCCCTTACTCTCCTTCACTTTCTTTTTGAATTATTGTTATTTTATTGTTCATTAGAATGGGCTGCATAGAACAGGACGTCTATTTATATTAAGTACGATGTGATATTCCTGTTTTTTCTCGATATATATATATATATGTTATACAGCATTACGATTTATTTGCAGATCCTGTACTTTTTGCAATACATTTGTATTTATTTACTCCCCCAATTCATTTCTGTAAAAGCTTACTTTGAATAGACTGCTTACGTCTGGTATGCTGTTCCATCAAACTTCGGATATCTATTGTAGGATATTCTGTAGGCTGCATTTTCAATTTCCAGTTTAAAGGGGTTGTATGGCTTTGAATTCAATAATATAATTTGTTTCTTGAAATTGATATATTGCAGAGCTCTTTGGACGATTAAAACAAAGAGTCTGACATTTCTCTGCGCTGCTTTGTTCAAGGGTTATTGTATTTAAAATCTACCGTATGTACTCGAGTATAAGCCGACCCGAGTATAAGCCGAGGTACCTAATTTTACCTACGAAAACTGGGAAAACTTATTGACTCTAGTATAAGCCTAGACACAACTACAGCCCTGTCTCCCAGCAGCGCACATTCTGCCAAAGCGACCCCCCCCAGCAATCAACCGGACTTCTTTGCAAAGTTGATGGTGACAGAGAATTGCCAAACGGATTACTGTGTGCATTGTCCCACTGTCCCACTACCATGTGCAGAGGGTGCTGTTTGATATTGCCATGACTGTTAATCTTTCGTATAACCAACAGAGGGTGCTGTGTGATATTGCAGTCACTGTTATTCTTTAATATAACCAACAGAGGGCTCTGTGTGATATTGCAGTCACTGTTAATCTTTCATATAACCAACAGAGGGCGCTGTGATATTGCAGTCACTGTTATTCTTCCATATAACCAACAGATGGCGCTGTGTGATATTGCAGTCACTGTTATTCTTTCATATAACCAACAGAGGGTGCTGTGTGATATTGCAGTCACTGTTATTCTTTAATGTAACCAACAGAGGGTGCTGTGTGATATTGCAGTCACTGTTAATCTTTCATATAACCAACAGAGGGCGCACTGTTATTCTTTCATATAACCAACAGAGGGCGCTGTGTGATATTGCAGTCACTGTTATTCTTTCATATAACCAACAGAGGGCACTGTGTGATATTGCAGTCACTGTTAATCTTTCATATAACCAACAGAGGGCGCTGTGATATTGCAGTCACTGTTATTCTTTCATACAACCAACAGATGGCGCTGTGTGATATTGCAGTCACTGTTATTCTTTCATACAACCAACAGATGGCGCTGTGTGATATTGCAGTCACTGTTATTCTTTCATACAACCAACAGATGGCGCTGTGTGATATTGCAGTCACTGTTATTCTTTCATACAACCAACAGATGGCGCTGTGTGATATTGCAGTCACTGTTATTCTTTCATATAACCAACAGAGGGTGCACTGTTATTCTTTCATGTAACCAACAGAGGGCATTGTGGGATATTGCAGTCTCTCCCCAAGTGTACTGTTGGTATAGGAATGATTAAAAGTGACTGCAATCTCTGCTACTCGGGTTGGGTACCACTGACTCGTGTATAAGCCGAGGTAGACTTTTTCAGCACATTTTGGATGCTGAAAAACTCGGCTTATACACGGGTATACTGCAAAATTATTGAAAGGAATACTAGTTGGAGACTTACAAGCACTGCTTATTTAGAATGAGGTTTGAAATGAAAACTTTTTCCTGGAAGAACAGATGCTGTATGTGAAGAATAAAGAGACACACAACATTCCAGTTTTAATTATAAAAGTGAACAAAGAGAACCTATATAACACAAATAAAACTGTATAGTCCTTGTAAAGTATTTAAATGTGAAATGTAAGGACTGTTTCATTAGAGTCATTACCATACAACAGAACTGCATGGAACAGGGGGAGTCTATTGTATGGAATTTCCTTCTACTGGCTAATTTGTCCTTTTAAGTTTTACAACCCACCACCACAGAAAAAATTGAGCTGGCATGCATGCAGCTGATAACGGGGAGGGAGGTGTTGACCCAGAAATGGACCCTTCCGTATTTTTTCTCTGGGTGTGGATGGTCCACGGTAGTTACGCAACAAAACTGTTTTAAGTTGTTGCCTTATTGATGGCAATTTTGATATTTATTTTTAGAAGTGAGATATAGGAACTGACTTATTAACACAGATGCTAAATTGCACCAGTGCAGCAAGCCATCGCAATCCTCCAGAGCATTGCTTTCTTTTTCTAACTTGTAGAAGACTGATCAAAACCAGTTCTTGACGAGTTGCTATTGGGAACGGCACTGGTACAATTTAGCAGACATGAACCAACAACTTTAGTCAGTGTTAGAATCAGAATCAACAATTTTAGAAAATGTCAGGATCAGATAGTTCTAGGAAAATTCACTACAATTATATGCAGCATAATATATTTGATGATAAACCTGTATAGGGGCACCATTAAGTTAATATAGATTTCCAGGCACTTAACATTTTTTGTCTCGACCTTAGCAATACAAACAGTACATTTTTTATGTCATAATAGTGCAAAACCAGTAAATAATATTTCGTTGTATTTTCTACTAATTTCAGTTGTGTTTTGATGATTTTCATAAAAACCTCAGTAAATAAACCAGGGCTGGGAGAAGGGTGTCCCAGGCAACCGATCTTTGGCCATCTGTGCACAGGCAAATGCAGAATGACAAGAGCTATGTGTGGGGCCAAGAAGGTGCCTAAAGATAATAATTTGGCTGGCAATTGAATCCCTCCAGTTCCAGAACTAGGGGAGCACAGGCAGAAGAGGTATTTGCCCAGCATCTACCCACTTAAGTGCCCTAGGCAAACCTCTTCTTCCTACTCCTAATTCTGCCCTGAATTAAACAGCATACAAAAATTTCAGTCTTTCACAGAACATAGATTCATATATGTTTTTGCATAAATTAGGTAACAATAGTGTTCATGTTTAGTTACAAAGTATAATCCTTATTCATTTTGTTAGAGGCATAATTGTTGTGCCATTTTTTAAATTCAAGTTCAAAGATAAAGACACACACATGCTGGTAAAAGTAGTCTTTTGCATTAAAAAAAAGTTACTCAAAGCCATGAACCTTAGTCTGATCTTAGCAATGAGAATGTATTATAATAAACTTTAAAACAGTTCAAGTTTGCATTAAAGTTGACAGTTTTTGGCACACAATACACTGGAATTTATGGTCATTTCTGTGTAGCAACATTTTCCGTAGTAACTTTTTTGCAGTGACTTTTTCCTGTGCAAAATACATTGTAGTCTATTGGCGTTTTTTTGCTATAACTTTTTTGCACAAAATACATGCAGATCACTACTATACTGTTATTTCAAGATAGAATGAATACATTTACAATAGAAACAAATAAAACCAAGGTATGATCTTTAGTTTTTTTCCTCATTTAGAAAAAAAAAAAGAATAGCATAGTCTCAATTGCTTTGGTAAACTCATCCTCAAAGTAGACTCATCAGTTTTTATGATCAAACAACTTCCCTTACCAACCCCATCAAGATTTGTCCATTAATAAGTCCTACATTTTTGAACTCAAGTGATCAGAAAAAATTGGAGAGGCGAGAGAACCACGTGAGTTCATAGAGCACAGTTGAGAAGTGCTTTCCCTTTTTTTTTTGTAAGAGATTAAACATTTTTGGGTTTTCCCTTACATTCCTCAAAACTACATGAAAATGAATATAAACACAATGTACACAAATGTATGGGTTCTACACTCAGCCATGGGTTACCAATATTAACAAGCTGTTAAACAGATAAAACAATTGCTCCTGATATCTCCACTCTCAGAAATAGATAAAAATCCTATAAATGTGCATACAATTCACCAGAAATAAAAGGATATGAATGAATAATAATAAAAGGATAATGAGCAGCAAAAGCAGATGGCGTCCACGAACAAGATGAAATGGCAACAGATTGAAGAAGTAACTATCCATGTGCTGGCACTTACCACTTGCATCATGAACAGCACTAACTGAGAGACTAAAAGCACTGTCGACAGACAATTTTTTTTTCTGTATATCAAATATAACTAAAATAGAAGTTGCTGCTCTTGTGAAGTGCATTAACAATGTATTCAACAATAAGAACCCTCATACTGAAATAATGCCTGAGCACAGTTTCTTATTATAACTTTCAAAGCAATTCATGTGTGTTACCATTTATATTTTAAGCATGAAACCACTTGTTTTATTATAGTGTGTGTTTTAATATACTGTATACTGACAAGATATATTATCACCTCTGGTAACATAGATTGTATGGCCATTATGTACAGCTTCAGGCATTCTAAATATTATATTATATCATTAGCAGAACTGTGGCTGCTATTTTTAGGAATGCACCGAATCCAGGATTCGGTTCGGGATTCGGCCAGGATTCAGCCTTTTCCACCAGGATTCGGATTCAGACGGCGGAACCGAATCCGAATCCTAATTTGCATATTCAAATTAGGGGCAGAGAGGGAAATCGCATGACTTTTTGTCACAAAACAAGGAAGTAAAAAATGTTTTCCCACCCCTAATTTGCACATGCAAATTAGGATTCAGATTCAGTTCGGTATTCGGCCGAATCCTTCGTGAAGGATTCGGGGGTTTGGCCGAATCCAAAATAGTGGATTCGGTGCATCCCTAGCTATTTTTGAAATTGGCATAGTTGACTAGTTATAGGGGAATGTGTCCTGTTTAGTTTCGGTGAAAAATTCTCTAAACTGCTGAAAAATTTGCAAAACTGATTGAAGTCAAAAGTCGACAAAAATGTGTATGCGTGTGACATTTTTTGTCACTACAAATGCATTAAAGTCAATGGGTGTTTTTTCTTGCGGTAACCTTTTTGTCTTGGCGACTTTTTGTCCAAATGCATTAAAGTCAATGGGCATTTTTTTCTCAAGTTATTTCTCACTCAAAATGCAGTCGAAATTGAGTAGATTTTTTGTTTCGGAAAAAAAAATTTGCATTTGCCAATCCATGCCTGGTGAAAAAATGTGCTCAACACCATAGTTGACCAATAATGACCAAATACATGAAATCCGAGGACTGTGCCAACCCGTTCTCTTCACAAGGCATGGATTAGCTGTGAAATTTCCAATTTAGCCATCTGTGAATTTATTATCTGAAACTAGCAATAATTCGCCCCAATTTCCCGGATTTTCAGATTTGGACTTTTCCATCCTCGGGGTTTAATAAATTCCGAAAAATTCGTGATTTTTTCAAAGTCAGATTTTATAAAAAAAAATTACAAATTTTTAGTGATTTTTGCATTCGGAGTTTAGTAAATAACCCCCTAAAAGTTGCCACAAGAAAAAACGCCCAATGATAGTGATGGGTGAATTTATTCGCCAGGCGCGAATTTGCGCGATTCGCCACCAGCGAATAAATTCGCGGAACACCCGCGAAAATTCGCCCGAAAAAATTCGCCGGCATCAAAACAATTTTTCGCTAGCGTCGAAAAAAAACGCCCACCGGCGTCAAAAATGGCTGTTTTACGAATTTCGCAAATTTTTCTGCGAAGCGAAACGGTGCAAATTCGCCCATCACTACCCATTGACTTTAATGCTTTTGGAGCAAGAAAAATTGTTGCGCATAAAAAATGTGATGCCCATAGATTTCAATGCGTTTCACACATTTTTTCCCGTCATATTCACTCATCACTATTTATTATTAATTCCATCCCATTGGTACAGAGGGCACAAGGAGATTCTCTGTTTATATCAATATGTGCTGATAGGTGCAACCTGAATGAAGGTTTCAGTTACTTCAGTTTTGCTGCTAAAATAGGGGATTTTCAAAAAATCCTCTAAGATCTAGTACATATGTCAGCCGTTTGCTCAAAATGACTGTTGAGTAAATGCAATAACATGGAGAATATTTACCTAGCTCTTGTAATCAATAGTAACCAATCAGGTATTTGATTACTTTGGCTGCAGTAGAACTGTAAGTGCTAATTGATTTCTATAACCTAATTTACCCCTGTTATTAAAGTTTAACCACCTGGGACATTGCTAATAAAAAATTTGAAGCGTAAAGTTTTAATCTGAGATCACCGGTGCTCATTAATTATATAGTGAGCTATATTTAGTGCTGATAGTTTGCATTGTCTATGCCCTTGCTGGTCATGTGCACATTATTTAAAGCCAACCTACAAATGGTATTGAAGACAGGTCCCGGGCGTAAATGTATATAAGGTATATTTGTTTCTAGTGATGGGTGAATCTGTCCCATTTCGCTTCACCAAAAAATTTGGAAACGTCAAAAACATTCGCAAAATGGCGAAAAATTCACGAAACACATAGGAGTCAATGGGCGTCAAAATAATAGTGCCGAGTGACAATTTTGTCCAAATACATTAACGCCAATGGGCGTCCGAATAATTCTGACACACAATTTTTATGCGTGCTCCAATTTTGTTTATCGCTTTCTTCTATTTGGCCAAGAATTAAGCTGAAAAATGAAGCAGTAATATTTGCAAACTTTTTTTTTTTTAAAGTTTCTTTTATTCAGCAAAAGGCAAAGTGACATATCAATACACATCAAACAGACACGTGTGATCAAACATGTACAATCCACACAATAGAAGACAGTAGGCATTACAATAAGACAGTACGGTCATCAAGGACAGGTTTAAAGACAAAGCAATCACTGAACATTAGGGTTAGGATATACCTCAAGCCATCTCTCCCAAATCTTCTCAAATTTAGTTGAGGAGCCCCGCGCTTCATAAGTGAGTTTAATAAGTGGTAAGGTGCGGTTAACCAAGGCAATCCAATATTGGACTGAGGGAGGTGCAGGCTGAAGCCAATGAAGTATAATGGCCTTTTTAGCATAAAACAGCAAAGTACGGTACAAAAGTTTAACGTGATTCTGTGGAACCATATCTCCCACTACCCCCAAAAGACAGGCTTCAGGAGAGAGGACCTGAGGCAGCTCCAAGTCATCACTCATACATTTAACCACCACACGCCAAAATCGAGCAATCTTGGGGCAGGACCACAAAATATGTAAGAAATCTGCGGATGGGTCTTGGCATCTGGGACATGCTGGAGATTTGTTGGGGAATATATTATGCAATCTGAGGGGTGAAAAGTAATAGAGGTGGAGAACTTTAAAATTAATTAACCTATCCCTAGTAGAAATAAGGAAACCATAGCTAGAAGCGGTGGCTTCATCCCAAATATCATCATCAATCACTGGTAGTATTGATTGCCATTTACGACGGGCAGAGTCAAATGGAGAAGGTCCTAGGTCTTGCAAAGCTCTGTATAAGTGAGTAACTAGCTGTCTCGTACTCTCCACTCTAAGAATATCTTCAAACCGAAAAGTATGATAAGTAATTGGACCCGGACCAAACTGGGCTCTACAAGCATGCTGCAACTGCAGAAATCGGAACACATTCAAACTCATAGGAGCCACAGAATCTTGCAGCTGCTGAAATGTTGGAAATGACCCATGTTGTAACAGGTCTCCAAGAGTTTTAATTTTACGAATGGGCCAGTATATAAAATCAGGCAGATGCCGAAGGTGGGGAAGATGGGAATTGCCCCACAAAGGGGTGTATGGAGTAAGCAAGGGATTCGACAGGCGCTGCAACCTCCTTGCAGTCTGCCAGGCATCATAGGGGGCCCTCAATACAGGAGGCAAAATAGCAGAGTCCTTTAACTTCCGTTTAGGGCAGTGGCAGAGGGATTCGACCGAACCTAGGATAAGGGAGTGAAATAACATATTGGGGTCTTCCGGATTAGGGACCAGCCATTCATGCACATGTGACAGTTGTGCTGCTACATAGTAAAACCAGAGATGCGGGAGTCCCAGGCCCCCATTCGGGACAGTAGCTGTAAGAGACTTCCAGGAGATCCTAGGGCGTTTATCCGCCCATATAAATGAGATCAAAGCACTATTGACTCTGCTAAAGAATGATTTAGGTATCTTCGTGGGAGCATTTAGAAAGAAATACAAAAATTTCGGTAGGAAAATCATTTTAAACAGATTAATTTTCCCCCATAAAGTCAAAGGGAGACCCTTCCAGGAGGTTGCCGTTTTGAGGAAGGTACCAAGCAATGGCAGCAAATTATCCTCAAGGAAGGAGGAATCCTTGGCAGTTACAATAATTCCCAGATATTTAATTTGGTCAGACCACTGTAATTGAAGAGACGGGGGTCGAAGGACAACAGGGACAGGATCCACCGGCAAAATGGAGGATTTATCCCAGTTGACCTTCAAGCCCGAATACGTCCCATATTCTTGGATAAGGGAAAGGGCATTATGAAGGGAAGGGCCTGGGTCTGCAAGAAATAGCAAAATATTATCCGCATACAAAGCAATGCGCTCTTCACAGGTTTTGTAACGGAGTCCAGAGATATTGGTAGCCTGTCTAATCATTATGGCCAGAGGTTCAATTGCCAATGCAAACAATAAAGGAGACAGTGGGCAGCCCTGGCGGGTGCCACGATACAATGAGAAAGGTAGAGAATTGGAGTTTTTAACCCTAATCTGAGCCTCTGGATGTGCATAAAGTAACTGGACCCAAGCTATAAATTTAGGACCAAAGCCAAATGACCTGAGCGTCTCCCACAGAAAGGACCATTCTACCGTATCAAACGCCTTAGCAGAGTCAAGAGATACTATGATTCGGGAGCCAGAGTTGTCATGGAGCATTTGCAGATTGGTATAGAGACGTCTAAGATTAACAGAGGTGGACTTAGCGGGCATAAAACCGGATTGGTCCGGGTGAATGATAGAAGTGATAACCTTAATCAACCGGGTGGCCAAAATTTTCGCCAATATCTTGGCATCCGTGTTAATAAGTGATATAGGGCGATAGGAATCACAGGATTCAGGGTGCTTGCCCGATTTATGTATCAAAATTATCAAGGCCGAATATAAAGAGGGAGGGAGACGGTGGTCAGCCAAGGAAGCATTGTACATAAGGAGTAACTTGGGAATTAGGTCTTTAGCTACAGTTTTATACCACTCAGCTGGGAGACCGTCAACTCCTGGTGTTTTATTATTCGGAAGGGAATGTATAGCCTCCGAAATTTCTTGGACAGTTATATCTGCTTCTAGGAATGCGACCTGAGGGAAATCCAAACTGGGGATAGGGAAGTGACTCAAGTAAAGACTAATGGACGCTGGGGATTTAGTTATATGAGATTGGTATAGAGAGGTATAATACTCCTGAAACGTGGAAACGATTTCTTCAGGAGAGGAAGTAACATCTCCATTCAGTTTCTTAATGCGAGGGATCATGGTAGTGGGCGTGGAAGTCTTAGCCAAATACGCGAGTGTTTTCCCACTCTTCTCACCTTGGTCAAATAGACGCTGGGTAGCATATAATAATTTCTTTTGGGTTAAGGAGGTACGGGTGAGTTCCAGGGCTTTTTGGGCCTTACACAAATTATTGTGAAAGAACTCCGAAGGCCGATCTACAAATTCTCGCTCAGCAGCTTGAAGCTCCCTTTCGGCCAACTGAATCTCCTGTTTAGCGTGGTTTCTAGCCTGTTTAATTGCAAATGCTATGGACCCACGTGCTACCGCTTTAGAAGCCTCCCAAGTTACAGCAGGGGTGGACGAGTCCCCATTATTGGTCCAATACTCAGTATATTCCAATACCACTTTCTCTTGAACTATCGAGTTTTTCAACCACAGAGGGCTAAGGCGCCACAGCTTGTCAATGGGTTGACTATTAATACATATGGTTAAAAGAAGTGGGGCATGGTCAGAGAATGCCCTGGGAAGGTAGGAAATCTCAGATACCCAGGGTAGGAAG
The DNA here is from genome assembly GCF_017654675.1 of Xenopus laevis. NCBI lineage: Eukaryota > Metazoa > Chordata > Amphibia > Anura > Pipidae > Xenopus > Xenopus laevis. Next base: position 66,842,843 of record NC_054371.1, on the reverse strand, counting down.
TCTTGTGAAGCCAGAGCCAAATCAATCCTAGAGAGTGACTGATGCGTGGCTGAATGACAGGAAAATTGTCTCGTCTGCGGATGTTTCCAACGCCACACTTCAGTCAATAATATTCCCTCTGCCCAATTCGCTAGAGGAGTAGAGGAGTGGGTAGTATGGGACAGCTTATCCAATTGGGGAATAAGGGGAGAATTGAAGTCGCCCAATAGGCAGAAGGGGGCCGGGGGAAATTCCAATACCTTCTTAAAAATTAAATCCAGGAGATCCATAGACATAGGAGGAGGGAGATATATATTACCCAATATCAATGGTGTAGAATTGATGTTACAGTGTATTAGGATGAATCTCCCATACATATCAGTTTTTATCGACAACAATTCAAATAATAAGTGCTTCCGAACTAAAATAGCTACCCCTCTGGCGTACGTAGAGAACGTGGCATGATAATGGTGAGCCACCCAGGCCTTTTTGAGCGCCAAAATCTTTTGCCCAGTAAGATGGGTTTCTTGTAACAATAATAGCGAGGGAGAGTAGGATTTAAGGTATTGAAACAGTTGCGCCCGTTTAAACTTAGAGTTAAGGCCCCTTACATTCCACGAGCAAATATTAACCATAGCCATTTGACCAGAATAAACATAGAGATGTGGAGTGTCCATTCAACATGCATATATCACACAAATTGTCAACCATAGCCTTTGCAATAAAAAAATAAAAAGAGAAAAAATCAAAAATAACCCCAAAGACCCAACCAACCCCTTCCCACCCCTGCTCAGACATAAACATAGTTGAGCCTATACCCGTAACTTGTCAACACTGGAGGAAAAGGTAAGTATGCAACGTTCGTAGCGGGTAGTGTTCCAGTCCCTGGAGTGTACTAGCCATAAGTCATGAAAAAATAAAAGTAAAAGTCACACCCAGTATAGCATAGCCATAGCGTCACAAAGTAGGCCCAATAACTAATAATGTAGACAAGGTGATAAAATTTGGGCTCAGATATTCCACAGACAGTAAACGCTGAAAGCTACAATCACCGCCCGTTAAAACAGGAAAATGAGAAATGTGGCCATATTCCATGAGAGACATACTCACGACCAGCAGACATAGAAAACTGAAAACAGAAGGCCTCATGGATCAGCATTACCACGACGTGGAGAACGATGTCGCAAAGCATCAGGGATATTAGCCTCTATCCATTGCATGACGGCTTCAGGTTGGTCAAAAAATACAGAAGAGTCACCAGTGGTGATGCGGAGCTTCGCTGGGAACATCAGAGCATACTGAACCTTATGCTCACGGAGTATCCGACGAACTTCTGTGAAGGAGTTGCGCTTCTTCTGAACAATCGAGGAGAAGTCAGGAAACAGTAGAATCTTGGCATTGCCTTGCATAATATCACCCTTGGAGCGCGCCTCCCGAAGAACAGCATCTCTATCCTTAAAATTAAGCATTTTCAGGACAACCGCCCTGGCTGGGGCCCCTGGAGGAGGCTTGTGCGCTGGGACGCGGTGGGCCCTTTCAATAGCAAATTGCGGAGAGAATATGTTAGGGCCAAGCTTATCTTTGAACCACGACTCCAGGAACGGCTCCATATACGCGCCCTCTGTTCCTTCTGGTAGGCCAATAATCCGGAGACTAGATCTGCGTTGTCTATTCTCCAAGTCGTCAACATGTGCTATCAGTAACTTCTGATCATGTTGAAGTCGTTGTATTTGGTGCTGGAGAGGATGCACCCCATCCTCTAAATCACTAATGCGACGTTCAGCCTCACCTGTGCGCTCACGCAGCTTCTGCATATCATGGCGGATAAGGGAGAGATCCACTCTGATCTCTTCGATCTTGGACGTAACCGTGGCCGTGTTTTCTGTAAGTTTAGCGGATAGAGAAGCTTTCGATTCGGATATCGCCAACATCAGCGAATGGAGAGAGGGCTCCGCCGACGGCCCCGCAGGGCACTCAGCCTCCGAGGGCTCAGTCGCGGCGTGTGACGCAGATTCTGGCACAGGATCCAAGGCCGCGTCGCCATCTTGAGAAACGGCTCTGGCAAAAAACTTCTGGACACTGTCCGCCTTAGATTTCGTGGCACTTTTAGGAGGCATGATGCGGTGGCAATGCAGTAAACTTACAGTCCAGGTAAGTAGAAAGGTATATGGCAGCAAATAACAGTACAGGATCAGTGAAGGTACGGGAGCTCTTGCTACCCACGTCTGCTCTCGATCACATCCAAGCTCCGCCCCCAATATTTGCAAACTTTAATTCCATTTTCTTCATAATATTCTCTTTATTTATTTTATATTATAATTAATTATATTTCCCTAACTGTTCCATACATCTCCTTCAACATACTGTTTCAGTGGTCAGCATTAATCCATTTGGCCTACATGGGAAATTACATTTTTCTCCTGTCACCCCATCTGATGTATTCATTGACCTTGTCAAATACCTGCCAGCAAAAGTGTGATGCTGTGCTTTTTATGTCTATTGTAACAATGTCCCATTGGGTGATCTGTCCTCATGTCAGAGGGATCAAACTGCATAAACCTTTGTTCCTCTAAATCCTGTCGTTGACAATTTGTGCAGCTTGTCCAGTACAACATGCGTCACAGAGACCACTGGACAAACAGGCAAGAAGTGTTTTATGCTGCAGATAAAGGGACTCTGAATTGTGTGTGGTATTGTGCTGTTGTATTTTTTATTTTTACTGTAATTAAAATATTTAATTTTCTTGTGATATGTTATATGTTATACTATATTTAACAATAGCAATTTCTTACACAGTAACGCTGTGCAGTATTAGACTGTGAGGAGGCATGTGCTTATTGTGTAGCAACCTAACATCTTAGCTGTTAATACACTTAACATATAGAAAAATCACGCTGAGACAAAACTTCCTTTATGTGGGTGAGGGTCGGCCACAGCTTTTATTTGAACAGATTATTATTCATAACGTAAACAGAAAAAGCTTGCCATTACATCACTAACCATTAATCTCCAGATGCCAGCCACCGCAGTTGCGGTGGGCATGTAGGTTACGCCAACCAGATACAGTATAACCAATGGCAAGGACACTTTTTACCCCGCTGTGACAATGAAAATGGAAAAGCAAATGGAATGAAATTTATATATATATATATATATATATATATATATATTTTTTTTTTTTTATTGTATTATAAACAACGGTAGAAAGATATAAAATGACATAACAACCACGGAGGAAAAAAGATGGGAGGGTGGGAGGGCAGCTCCACCAGCGCTCCAGGATCCAGGGGGAAGAGGAAGCAGGTAAGTAATTTTCAGTATATATACACACCCTCCCCTTCTACCCCAACCTATCCTGCTCTAACCACCTCCCTGGCAACCAATCCCCTGCTCTGCCATCCCTCCTCCCAGTCACTGGCACCCTCGCTACACCCTTTGGTGCCCTCCAGACTGTGAGGAGGCATGTGCTTATTGTGTAGCAACCTAACATCTTAGCTTTTAATACACTTAACATATAGAAAAATCACGCTGAGACAAAACTTCCTTTATGTGGGTGAGGGTCGGCCACAGCTTTTATTTGAACAGATTATTATTCATAACGTAAACAGAAAAAGCTTGCCATTACATCACTAACCATTAATCTCCAGATGCCAGCCAACGCAGCCGCGGTGGGCATGTAGGTTATGCCAACCAGATACAGTATAACCAATGGCAAGGACACTTTTTACCCCGCCACGGAGGAGTTCATGTAAGCCTACACTGAACTCCGACCCCCACCCAGACACAAAAGAGCCCCACCGATACCATCCTGCAAAGCGGAAAGAAAAATGTCCATGCCAATATCGTTTAAATGGACACCATCACGCAACATGAGTCCTTGATCAATACCTTCTAACTGCCGGTGCCGGACTACAACACCCCCCCTGTCGCGAACAAAATGGGAAATTCTAGCATTAAGAAGACGCCGGGCTCTCTCTATCGCATCTGGATCCCTAGCGCCCCACCAGGATAGCCGGGGAACAATTTCGGACCAGACCAGTACCATTTCAGAGAAAAAGGCTTTAAATCTGGCCACATCGGACCGAATCAAAGACAAAAGTTCCGCTACGCGCACTTGTCCGAGGTCATTCCCACCTGCATGAATAACTAGCACAACTGGGGGGAAGTAACTCTGCTGATTGCCACCACCTCTGGTAAAACCTGTAACCAGCGTAACCCGCCAACTCCGCGCCATTGAAATTGAACCCCTCTAAAACCCAAGGTGTCTCCTCCAGGACGAATGGACGCTCTTTGTTCAGCCCGACGGATATAGGAGTGCCCGACCAGCCAAACCGTCGCTGTTGGAGGCCCTGCAAAAAATTAAAGCGTCAGTAAATCAGGCCGAACATAAGTCGTAAAACATGCTGATTTCCAGCGACCTAACTTTTTGATATGTTCATCATTGAGACCGCTCAGACTCGCTTCCGTCGCCGCTCCAATGCGGAACGAGTGAGTTCCGAAATCAACTGGGTTGAAACCAAGTCGAGCCAAACAACGTTTAAAAATGGTCGCGAACTGAAAGCGGGTCAAAGGGGAACCATCAAGATGCGAAAGGAAACAGACACTAGGAGCCCTAATTGAAGAAAAATTGGAAACTAACGTGTAAGGACATGCCGGACCAGCTATAGCTGTTAACGGGATCCAACACCCCTGTCCCATAACATCCGTCTTGGACTTCCGAATGCGTAAACGAATGCGTAAACCTCCCGGTTTGAACTTACTCTGCGGGACCAGTTCGCCAACCCGCAACGCTGCAAAGAATGCCAGATCAAAAGCTGTTCGTAAAAGGGAGACCTCATAACTGGACGTACACACGTCAGGCAAAACTGCCAACAGTCGGCACAACAGTGCAAAAGATACAGGTCTCCTGGACTCTTTCCGAACATAACTCCTCCTCCAACCTTTCATAGCTTGCAGAATGGGAAATCGTTTGGTGACATCTTCCACCCCCATAAGTTTAAACAAAAAGGCTAAAGCCGACAGGCGTTTCCTTGCGACAGCTACTGAGTGGCCTTGGCCCCGAAGCTGTAAAATGTACTCCACCGCAACCGTAAAACAGGTGTCGGATGCCCAAGCGGCGCCAACTGGAAACAAAGATAACCACTCAGCCCAAGCCTTACCATGCATAACCCAAGTTGCTGGAGCCACTGAAGATCGAACCAAGCTAATAAGCTGCACTCTACTATCTCCCACAAGGAAATTGGGCATTCCTGACCAATGGAATCGGCCTCCGGGACTAGGTCTCTGAATTTCTGCCACTGTGAACGAGAAAGAGCATCAGCTGCTGCATTGTCAACCCCTGGCACGTGCTTTGCCCGAAACCAAATGTTATGTGTTAAGTAAAGCAGGACCAGCTGTCGTAACAAAGATAAAACAGGTAAAGATGAAGATGTTAAGTTGTTAATGGCAAACACAACACTCAGATTATCAGTCCAAAAGCAAACTTTTATATGAGACATGGCTGCGCCCCAGAGGTCCACAGCCGCCACTATGGGGAATAGTTCGAGTAGGGTTAGATTTCGACAAAGGCCAGCCTCGACCCAGTGTTGTGGCCAGGCGCCGAAACACCATTGGTTGCAGAGGATAGCCCCAAAACCTATTGAGCCGGCTGCATCTGTAAATAGGGCCAAGTCGCTATTAAGGACTTCGTGACTCAACCAGCAAGACCTCCCATTGAAAACCCGTAAAAATTGTTTCCAAACTTCTAAGTCGTCCTTCAATTGTCTAGTGATCCTGATAAAGTGGTGGGAAGATTTAGCACCTTTAGTGGCCAGGGACAATCTCCGGGAAAAAACCCTTCCCATGGGCATGATTCTACAAGCAAACACCAGTAAACCCAAAAGGGACTGGAGTTGTTTTAAAGTAACTTTGGATGCACCCTGGACCAGTTCGACCAAAGCTTGCAAATTAGCCATTTTATCGCATGGAAGACGGAATTCCATCTCAATGGTGTCAATCTCAATTCCGAGAAAAGTCAGCACAACTGTAGGACCTTCAGTTTTAGCCTCGGCGAGAGGGACACCAAACTTTTGAGCGAAAAAACGAAAAGTGGATAGCAGGTCCGTACAAATGCTACTGGACGCTGGGCCAACAAAGAGGAAATCATCCAGGTAATGAGTTAAAGAATGGGAGCCTGACTCTGTTTGAACCACCCACTCCAGGAAAGAGCTAAAAACCTCAAAATAGAAACACGAGATAGAGCAACCCATTGGCAGGCACATATCGTAATAAAATTGTTCTTGGAAATAGCAGCCCAATAGATGAAAACAATCTTTATGGACGGGTAGGAGCCGGAATGCGGATTCAATATTGGCTTTAGCCAAAAGTGCACCCCTACCCGCCTGCCGAACCAATGCGATTGCTCGATCAAATGGGGCATACGACACCGAAGCATCTTCCTTGCTAATCCCATCGTTAACAGACCCACCTTTGGGGTAAGATAGGTGATGTATCAACCTAAATTTACCCTGTTCTTTTTTGGGAACCACTCCCAAAGGTGAAACCCTCAAATTGTGAAATGGTAAAGCATCAAAGGGACCTGCTATCCTGCCTAGCTCTACCTCCTTTTGTAACTTGTCTGCTACCACACCCTGATGTACTTCAGCTGATCTGAGGTTAGTGGCAAATAATGGCTTGAATTTCAATTGAAAGGGAATAAAAAATCCAAAAAGAAAACCACACCTAAGCAGGGCGGCTTCCCGTTTCTTGGGGTACCGATCTAGCCAAGGTGACATTGCTAGTACGTTCACTGGGGTTCTCCGTCCTACCTGGGAGTTGGGGAGCTGAGAGGGGTTTGCCCTTTTTAAAGCACCGAAGGGCTGAGTGGGCTCCCCCATATATGGAGCATTCATGCTTAAATTTGCAGGTGCCGAAAAATCTGCAGTGGCCCTCATTAAAGAGCCAGCAGACCCCGGGCCGTCTGGGGGCCGCAGAGCTGACCTGTGAATGCCCAGCGGCCCCCGCAGAAAAGGGGGGGGGGGTCGTTGGGCCATCATGAGTCTGATCCACACATCTGTAGCCTTCATGTCCCAACCTAGGTCTGGTCTAAGGGCAAGCTTCCTCCTGAACTCTTCATCATATCTCCACCAGGCTGAGCCCCCATGTACTTTGTAAGCCCCATAAATAAGGTCCTGATAAACAAAGAGCTGAGAACACTTCTGCAGATGCTTCTGACCAATAACGCCCGCAAGCACAGAAAAGGCTTGAAGCCAATTACCAAATGTTCTTGCCACTCTAGGCTTCTTGTCCTCACTTTTGTCGAAACGCCGCTCTTTGTCCACTGTCACTTGATCAGGGGAGATAAGGGACCAAATATCAATAAACTAATTTTTCCAAATTTTTTCCCTGATCTCTGCTGACAAATGAGAGCCCAGTGGGCTAACCCCACAAAAATACACATCTTTGTAAGTACTAGCGGATGGGAGTTCAGCCTGTGGAGTAGCAGAAGAGGCATCTAATTTGCCTAAAATTTGTTTAAGCGCCACAAGAACTTCTCTATTCTGATCACTAGCACCCACCCACGCCCCTGAACACTCATACTCACCTGGTCTCGAAGGCAGGGGTGAAGGAGCAGCAGGACTCTGCTGTTGAACCCCATCGTCATCTCTACGAGAACGGCGAAACCGGCGGGAATCCCGGTGTGTTTTGCGCCGTTTGCTCCTAACCCGATCCTCTGAAGGGGGAGTATGTAGCAGGAGACTGCGAGTAGGAGGAGTGAGTGGATAGTGGGGAATGGACCCGGGAGCACCGGCTGTAGGCAGTAGCCTCAGGTGACCGGGTACCGTGCCTTACCCGACTACCGGTGGAAACCTGGCTATGATGCCTGTCGGCCCCCCGGGAGGCATGACTGTGCTCATCGGAACAAGCCCTCCCGTGAGTGGGGGTCAGAATAGGGGATATGTGCACCCTGTCAAGGTGATGGGAAAAGTGTCCCTGTGAAAACCCCCTTACATCCTGCTCAGATGGAATGGGAGACTGTGGGGGGTCGCTATCCCCCCCAGAAGATAAAGGGGGAGCAGTCAAATTATCTGGGGCGAAAGTAAGAAGAGGGCCCCTTTGCAGAGTGACACGTGCATTTTGTTTAGAGGCCTGCGTTGAAGCAGGCAGGCGCACTGCTGGTACTGTAGCAGGTGGAGGTGTGGGGACGCGAGCAGCTGGGCGTTTGCCTGCCCGCGCTCTGGTGTTCCTTTTAGGCAGGGTAGGCGCGCTAACAACCGGAGGGGCTCCTGCCTCCGTGTTAGCCGCCTTGCTCCTCACTGTTGCGCAGCGCGCGGTTGCTCTTTTCCGTGCGCTGCGTGTGTTGGGCTGGGGGGGACTAGGACTGAGGCGGGAGGGGGGGCGGGAGCGGCGCGCAGGCCCCTCTGCTGTGCGCCTAGCAGCAGGCCTGCTGCGTCTTGTCCCTGGCGTGGATGAAGGGGGGACAAGCTCAGCTAAGAGCTCTTCCACCCAACCTGACCCTTGCTGCAAAACTCTGTCCCTCACCTGTGAGGCTAAACTATCTGCCATGATGGGGACTGGACACGCTTCTGGCAGCAGCTCCACCAGCGCTCCAGGATCCAGGGGGAAGAGGAAGCAGGTAAGTAATTTTCAGTATATATATACACACCCTCCCCTTCTACCCCAACCTATCCTGCTCTAACCACCTCCCTGGCAACCAATCCCCTGCTCTGCCATCCCTCCTCCCAGTCACTGGCACCCTCGCTACACCCTTTGGTGCCCTCCAAAACCAAAATTATGTTTCTTCGCACCACTTTTTATTTTTTTCTCCACCCTATTTGCACCACTTTTTTCTCATCTTGTGCCTATTTTGAGCCTATTTCTTGCCCATTTAAAATAAGAAATAGAAGTAAGCTAAATTTGCTAAATTTACTCACAAAATTCTTGCATAGTTCCCTGGTTTTTTAGTGGTCTCAATTTAGGCACAGTCCTGAATTTTTGACTGTGTTTTGTAAAACCAACCACAGGGCTGCTACATTTTGTAGATAATCAATCCACATATTTAAGGGCAGATTTATCAAGAGTCGACTTTCGAAGTGGAAAATACTTCAAAATTCAACCATCGAATAGAATCCTCCGACATTCGAATTCGAAGTCTGAGGATTTTATTCATCGTACGATCGTATTCCGATCATAGTACGATCGTACGATTGTACTCCAATTTTACTTCGAATCGTACGATTTTCCTTCGATACCCAAAAATGTAGAAATATGCTCTGGCAGGTCCCCATAGGCTAACATAGCACTTCGGCAGGTTTAAGTTGGCGAAGTATTGAAATCAAAGTTTTTTTTAAAGAGACAGTACTTCAACTTTCGAATGGTCGAATATTCAAACGATTTTTACTTTTAATCAAAGTCGAAGTAAATTTGTAGTCGTAGGGGCACATTTACTTAGCTCGAGTGAAGGATTAGAATGAAAAATACTTCAAATTTTGAAGTGTTTTTTTGGCTACTTCGACCATCGAATTGGCTACTTCGACCTTCGACTAGGACTTCGAATCGAATGATTCGAACTAAAAATCGCTCAACTATTCGACCATTCGATATTCGAAGTACTGTCTCTTTAAAAGAAACTTCGACCACCTACCTCGCCACCTAAAACCTACCGAGCACCAATGTTAGCCTATGGGGAAGGTCGATCGAACGAATTGCGGTAAGTCCTGCGACTTCGATATTCGTTAATTAACCCTCGATATTCGACCCATAGTATATATGCCCCGTAGTATCCTATTGATGGTCGAAGTATCCAAAAAATTACTTCGAAAATCGAAATTTTTGTATTTCGAAAATTCACTCGAACCTTATTAAATCTGCCCCTTAAAGTTCAAAATCTGATATTGCACTGGAAATGATTTGCACATAGAAACATTGCATAACCAATGCTGTGAATTGTAAGTTTATGATTAAATACAGAATGGGGCAGATTTATCAAAGGTCGAGGAGAATTTCCGAATGAAAAAAAAAAATAGAATTTCAAGCTATTTTTTGTGAACTTCGACTAGAGCATAATCCAAATTCGATTCAAATTTGAAAGAAATGCAAAAATTAGAATATCAAAATTTATCATGTACTGTCTCTTTAAAAATTCGACTTCGACCATTTGCCATCTAAAACCTGCTGAATTGCTGTTTAAGCCTATGGGAGACCTCCTATGACCTATTTGGAGTCAATTGGTGGACTTTGAAAAATCAACGGACCTGCTCGATCAAAAACGGACCTATTCGACCAAAAAAAAACTTTGACTTAATTTCAGTTGGTTTTTGAATTTCAATTTCGAAGTTTTTTCAATTCGAAATTTGACCTTTGATAAATATGCCCCTATGTGTTATGATTCCTTTTTTAAATTATTTTGTAATATATCAAATACAATAACAAGCAAGATATAAGTATATAAGATATAAGTATCCATATAGTAGGATAAAATCTCATTATCATAACATAATAAATTTTGCGTTTCAAAAATCCGCCGTGTCTTGCTGAATCTGAGCGAAGACAATGCTTTTGGGTGCAAGCAGAGCAGGAGCGGGGAAGCAGCTGAGATCCGCAGTCACCTGGACTTAGCACAAAAAAGCTTTCAGCAGCAATAATAAGGCAACAACCACTTAAAGGCAGTAGAGTTACAGACCTTCACATGGGTGACTGTGTGGGCAGAGGCACATAGGGTCCTCTGTGTTATGTTTACAGACATCTCTCTGTATATTTCTCAGTCTGACTCCCTAAGAGGCTGACCAGCCTTGGCTTTTTGGCTACTGATTAGCCACCTGAGGCTAATCAGACCTAGCTGGTCAGCCTGTAGAACCTCACTCTACTACACACCCGGGGGGCAGATTTATCAAGGGTCGAATTTCGAAGTTAAAAATAATTTGAAATTTGACCATCGAATTGAAATACTTCTACTTGAATATCAAAGTCGAAGTTTTTTTCATCGTATTTGGGTATCCTGCGGTCAAGTAAAATTGTTTGATCGAACAATTAAATCCTTCGAATCAAACGATTCAAAGGATTTCAGTGATCGATCGAACGATTTTACTTCGACTTCCAAAAGCATAGAAAAATGTTCTAGAAGGTCCCTATAGGCTAACATAGCACGTCGGCAGGTTTAATTTGGCGAAGTATTGAAGTCAAAGTTTTTTTTAAAGAGACAGTACTTCAATTATTGAATGGTCGAATATTCAAACGATTTTACTTCGAATCAAATTCAAAGTCGTAGTATCCTATTCGATGGTCGAAGTATCCAAAAAATTACTTTGAATTTCACTTCGACCCTTGATAACTCTGCCCCATAGTGTGCGTATTGACACATAGGAATTCTGGAACTATAATCATTTTGAAGGTAACTTCAGGATTCCCACATAGGCCTGCATCAATTGACACAGCATACTTGCATCTAAAAAACTAGGCACAGACATAATTTTGATTCAGAATGTCGTATCTGTTGCCAACTGGACTACAACATGACTTCAACATAACTGTGGCCAACTCTAGTTGAAGCAAATGTGCAACTGTGTGCATTTTCATGCATCTGTCACAATTATATCGGGTGCATTGATGCTTTGCAGCTGTTACAGTATAATGCTGAAATTGTGGGTAAAAATGTAACTTGTAACAGCCCTAGTAAGGACAATTACTATATATATATTTTAAAACAGGATGCACTTTATTTCTTATAACACACAAGCTTCAGTGAGTCAAGCAAGAACTCATAACTGATGATATCACTAAGCACCTTTCAAATTATATATTTTACAGGATATTCATAGCTCTTGTGTATGAAAAAAATGAAAATATAGAACATCAGAGTAGCTGGCAATACATCTGATCTGTAACATAAAGTTAAATGGAAACTATAAGAGTAACGGCAGGATATTGGTCTATATGAACTTGTGAACTTAGCATTGGCAACACAGATTTAATTTAATGGCAACATAAACAGCAGGGCTAATCTCATTTAAAAATCACAACAATGTTCAACACACAAATCCTGCTTCTGGAAAATCTTTATTTTGATTCCTCAAATCCTTGCATTTGAGTGTATGTATATATATATATGTATATATATATATATATATATATATATATATATATATATATATATATACACATTATCGTTCAAGACCGTATTTAATTTATTTGCAAACAAATGTTCCATCTCCTGTACAGCTGGATGTCAGAGATATTCTATTGAATTTCATTATAATACCTTGCAGATCAACCAAAATTGTGCATTGTACATTTAGATTGTATCTCTGGCTTTTATTAAATGCACTATTAATGAGTCGTACACAAAAGATTTAGCATGTCTTAATTATTTCTAAATTGCTTTTTTTTATTGCTTTTTCATAATATAACCATTCATTTAGTTGTAGTCAGAAACTTTAGGGGGGCTAACAAAGTTTTAAGTAAATGCTGCCTCTGAGTATTGATTCATGTTAATGTTTAAGAAAATCAATTGTAGAAAAAAAACATATGGTGTGTATATATATATATATATATATATATATATATATATATATATATATATATATATATATATATATATATATATATATATATGGATAAGACCATAAAATGATCTTTTATTTAATATAACAGGAACAAAATAAAAGAACACAGAAGATTCTGACAAAAAAATATTCTTTTCACAAGGCCATGCAACGAGCATAAAGAGTTGGTTAAAATGTTCTACTCTCCTGCTGTGAGGCTCATTACTTTCTCACTGTTGTACATTTATTTTTCCGACTTTTGCTAAATAACAAAAAAACATTCATTTTAGTGGGGTTTTGTCCTTGTTAAATGGTCTGTTTGATTTTGTTGCGCATGCTGGAACATAGGGTCTTATAAAGGAAAACATATCCAAATAAGGTAGTAAATGTGTTTGTAATTTGAATTAAAAAAATGCACCTGAATAAAAAAAATCAGAGAAGCATAATCCCTTCATCTTCACACAATGTCAAAAAGGAAAGTCAGATTTCCCAGTGCATTAAAAACAGCATTGCATACTTTTATTTTACATCAGTCTACATGTTGGTCATGTAAAGACAAAGAAAATATAACCTTAGTTCTATGTTCTAAGCTTGGAAGGAGGACATTACTGTATTTTAAAAAACTGAACTTGACAAAGTTGAATTCTGCCATTTTAACAAGACAACGTTTCATTGGATATTGAGACCAGAATATTGGTTCATTAAAAATAACTATAGTTTGCCTTTATTAAATTGCGTTTCGTTGCTTGTTTCTTTTGACTTATAATGCCCCTATGAATTCCTGTGCCCAAGAAATATGATATATAAAACAAAATAATTAATTTTTTTTCAATCTAATACATTTGTAGTATGTAGAGGAAACTAATCTGTCTAGAGACTCTGTATGTGGGTTTTGGGGGCATAGTGCTTTAATGATCTCTTGTTCCCAGGCCATAGTTTACAGTTTCCTGACACTGGGGTCTGTAAGAGCAGGGCAGGAACTAGATTGTCTAAATGCCAGTGACAAAAATGTTCCTGAGACAAAACAGGCACCATAAGAAAAAACGGGCATTGACTTTAATACATTTGGACAAAAAAGTCCCCATAGGAAAACGCTCACTGACTTTAATACATATGGAGCGAGAAAAATTGTCACGCGTGTAAAAAATTGTCCCGTGTAAAACAATTTGACTTCAATGTGTGTCGCAAAGTTTTTGCTGTTTCGCAATTTTTTTCCGTTTTGCAACTGTAAACCCCCCAGATCTGTTATTGGAAAAGTAGAAGGTAATGGTAATTGTGAATATTAGCACCCAATTTAATAATGTGAATGAGCCCTAATGAAGATTGTTAATTAAATCAGGCACTTGATTTCAATGCCAGCCTTCACTTGTATCTGGACTGTGAGTTGAAGTCTGCTTAACCCTTTGTTATCTGACTTTGCCTGCATTGCCTATTCCCACTACTAGTTTTCTTGTTCTTATTTCCAGCCTTCTATCAGTGCTAGCATTGCCAGTGTACCTGTCTGGTATCAGTGCCAACCTTTCCTGTGAGCAGTATCACTCTTGCCTGTCTGTACCCAATACCAGACTTGCCCTGGTGCTCCAGTTTCTACTTCATCCTAAATCCATACTAACCCATCCTAATGACCTTCTGTCTAACCTTTCTCTAATTTCAAAATATTACCTACAGTATTGCTAAAATAAATGTTTCTGTCAAGCAAGCCTTTTGCTTTCACTTATCTCTGAGTACAATTAGATACATAGTTTATTACAGGCTTAAGTTGTCCTTTAACGCATGCTCTGCCTGAGGTATACGAAAACGAAACAATTTCTATTTTATGGTCTAAAAAGGTTCTAAGACTTTTTGCCTCAAAGCGTTATAGATTTATCAGACAGTGACATAAAGAAAATCTGTTTTATTGGAAGAGGCCTTTGTGTATAGACATCTATTTGCTCAAAACGCAAAAGAAAGTTTCTTTTTGCCTTATTTCTCCTTTTAAAAAAATATCAGTTTTATCTAGGGTAGATCAAAGAATTCAGAACAGAAAAGAAGCCAGTGAGTTGAAATTGGAGAGGAAAAAGTCAATGAATGACCTCTGTGACTGCACAAGTGTATTATATGTTGGGCTGATGTTCCTAATCCCATACTTGTCAATGTAGATGAGAGAATCGGCCATGAATTGAATGGCAAATTGATTCAAATAAAAAAAGCCTCCAGGAAGATTAGTTTGAGAAACCTGAAAATCAATTCAGCTCAATAGAATAATAATGCCACTGATTGTTCTCACTAATTAGAATTAATAGATAGCAATGTTAATCATGTGGCACATATTTTCAAAATGGATCCTGAATGGCAACAAATTCTTGCTATTCAGTTGAAATATGAATGCTATTCAGTTCTGTCATCTATAATTGCAAATAGCCATTTAGATCAGAAGAGCACTTGCTCTAGATGAACAGCTCACAAAATGCAGTCCATATGAATGCAAGCAGATTAAACTGGAGATTTGGGGTCTATATTTGGCCCTTTAGTAATGTATTATAGAACCCAGCCATTGTGACATTCATTTAAATGAATTTTTAAACCATTTAAACATTCTTAAACTTGTTTTAGATGTAGGTTTAGATTTATGTTAAATAATAAAATAAAGCATTTCAGATGCCCTTATATAGTTAAAATTTAATATGCTTGTTTTAAAGCTTGGAGCTGTAATTTGCCCATATTTTACCCCTACTTTGGGGTTCATTAGAGGTGTATTTTTGATTAAAACTGCTACATTACTTTCCATCACAATGAATATGAAGCTGAACCACTTCTCAAAACTATTTAGAACTATTCAAAACTCAGATAATTCTAATACTTTATAGGTGGATAGGCATTGATTAATAATCAACAATACCGACTAGAAATCTCACAGGAAATGGAATGGCGCCTATGGAGAGACATCTTTTGGCAGCATTTCAGTATACTGTATACAACCTGTTATTTGATATGGTGTCAAGTGACTTTACATTTCATGAGTTTCTTCTGATGTTATACTCATTATAACAAAGAGAACAAAGATTATTAAAACATGTTCCTATAACCATGTGCCTATGTTTAAAAAAAAAGTTATTGTTATTCGAAATAAACCCACAAATCCTGCCAAATGAAAGCATCGCCATACTTGCATTTAATAATGTTTTTCATAGATTCAACCCATTCATAACCTTAAAGATGTTCAATATAGCGAGACAAACAATAAATGAACCATCCAACAATACTCCCACCTTTAATTAAATACAATACCGCAGTGTGTCTGGTGCTATCTGTCGTTGCACTGAATAAATATGCACACAATGTTCCCAAACTGGCATAAAGTAAAATGTGTGCAGGAGTATGATGCACTGAGAGATGCTTAGCATTATTTAACTGAACATGTAACATTAAAGGAACTGATTAGTATAACAATAAAATTGGGTAAAAAGATAGGCTGCGCAATATAAGAAAACGTTTTCAATATAGTTAGTTAGCAAAAAATATAATGAATAAAGGCTGGAGTGAGGCTGAGAGTAACCTAATAGCCAGAACACTACTATCTGCTTTGCAGATCTCTCATTTTTTACCAGGCAGTAGCCAATCAGTGACTTAAGGCGGGGGCCACATGGGTCATAACTGTTTGCTTTTAAATCTGTACTGCATGCTAAGGATCAAACTCACTATGAGTGAGTCCAGTCCAGGGCTGCCATTAGAAATGATAGGGCCCCGTACAACATAATTTTCGGATCTCAGATACCGCCCAGCCGACACCACAGTTGAAAAACACAGACATCAGAGCTAAATAAAGTACACCCCCCACACACAAGTTATAAAAAGTCATTGATGGTCAGGGCTTAGCCTCCCCAAATCTTAATGAAAATCGGCCCATGATTGGGACACAATTATGATGAGAAAAATGTTAAATATCTGTCTATCTATGTATGAAAAAATACAATTTAGGACTATGCACATGACACACAGTATAATATAAATGATTATATTTGACATGTAGTGATGAGTGAAATGTTTCCCCATTCATGCATTCGCTGTTAAATTCTGCATTTCACCATCTGCAATTTTCTTTTTGTGAAACTGCATTGAAAAAGTCAGATGAGGGTCGGAGAAAACCCAACCCGCACATCACTAATACATAAAATAATTGTATATAATAATAAGTGACATTCATCAGTATTAGTGATGGGTGAATCTGTGCTGTCGCTTCGCGGTAAAAATTCCCGGATTTACCAGGAAATTCACGATTTGTGAAACACATTGAAGTCAATAGGTATCAAAATTATTTTGACGCGAGCGACCATTTTTATATGCGCGACTATTTGGTCCAAATGCATTAAAGTCAATGGGCGTCCGAATAATTTTGACGTGCAACAATTTTTCGCAAGTGAATTGTCGCCGCAGTTTTGCATATTAATTCACATGTGGCAAAATGCAGAAATTCGCCACAAATCTGCCGAATTTATTCGCCCATCACTAATCAGTATGTTAATGTTGCTAATAGCATTGTTATAAATGCAATGTCTTTCAAATATATGTATGTATTATTTTCAATATAGTTTCAGGCTAATCCAAATAAATGTTAGGGTAAATATTATTTGTCTCTCATGAAAATTAAAGTCATACATGCTGAAGAAAGAATTTAATTATCAGGTTGTCCATATTTTTTTTTACAGTTCAGTGTAATTGTAGTGAACTGTCAACCCTTATCTCCATGCAGTGTGTGTTAAGCTGACCAACTGCCTCAAAGCCAGTCCTCATCTGTCAAGTCTGTTTATTTATTTATATTGATTCATTCTGAAGTCAAACACAGTTATTGCTATACTTTTCATTAGGAGGCTACGATTTACTGATTCACTCAGTACCTAACAGACACACACACACAGGCCATAACAAAACATTATTTCTGTCAGGCAACTTTTTGTTCTAACCAGAAAAACTTCTCTTTCAAGAATGTCACCTGGACACAAAATAAAAGAGTCAAAAAAGGTTTATTCACTAGCAGTTGTACTGTACTGGGAAGTTGTACATCCCCTCCTGGGGATTTCCTATACTCCCATTAGCCCCCCCCCCCCAAGTCTCTCAGTGCCAACCAATCCATGCGCAGTGTTCTTTCTGGATAAAGGATCCCATATCTGTACTACCATTT
This sequence comes from Xenopus laevis, assembly GCF_017654675.1. Lineage (NCBI taxonomy): Eukaryota > Metazoa > Chordata > Amphibia > Anura > Pipidae > Xenopus > Xenopus laevis. The sequence continues at coordinate 66,825,188 of NC_054371.1, read as the reverse complement.
AAGCCAAAATGAAAGACTACAAGACAATCTGAATACAATCGAGATTGGGGTGGGCTGTACAAGACTCTGGCCAGATAATCCTCCTAGTAGTTTCTTGCATGCTAATGAAAGAACCAAAAGGGATGAGCCACAATTGGGGCATTGAGGGCTATTTGAGCATATGGAACTCTTAAGGTGGCCAGACATGGGCAGATTAAAGATGCCAATATCGGTCACAATTCGGCAGTTTATCTGCTCATATGTGGGGGCTCTTGACAGGGCCAAAAATCGGCCAGATATCGATCCGGCAAGTTTGATTTTTTGTTTGATCCAGGACCACATCGGCTAGTGGATGTGGTCCTGTGCCCCATTGGTGCCCAATTCACAGCCTAGTAATCCGATCATTAATCCCTAGGGTTGAACGTTCGGATTAACCCGATATCGCCCAGCCATTAGTGGGCATATCTAGTTAAGATCAGCTTGTTTGGTGACCTCGTCAAATGAGTGTTTGGCCACCTTTAGGCTACGGCCACATAAGGCAGAGAATCTGTTCTTCTGTGGCTCATCCACAATTCGATGCGCCTGTACCAAATACATTGTCTCGGGTGCAGGATTTTGTCAAGAAACGTGAGATTTCGCGTTTTGTGCTGGAATGCAAGGCATGGGAGAGAAAGGAATAAAGAGAAGAGCAATGAGATTAAAAAGAATATAGAAAAAGAAAGAATACAAAGGAAGATTCTAAAAGTCAGAATATTAAATAAAATGACTTCTTTTCTGTACCTTTAACAAACCAGTAACCAGTTTTTCATAACCTAGAAGATATTTTATACTATTAGCTGCTTTAAAATGTGTTTGAACCCTGCACAGAAATTCAAGAGCAAGAGCATGCCCCTTAGAAGCATGGGGTGCAGAGCAAAATGTTGACAGGTGCAGTCTAGTCCTGTCCTTACCACTTGCCATAGTGCAGATGGTAAGAACAGGACACTGTTGCTGCTTGGATCTGCAGCTACTTCCTAATTTGCATGCCTAAATGATGAGCAAGCAATGTTCCCTCTAATTCCTTCGCAGCTATGTGCACAACAAAATCTTTTGTGCACTTATTTTAAACTTGTGTGCTCAATTTTCAAAAACTGTGTGCTCAGTTCACACATAATTCTTTGTGCAACATTGTTGTGTGCGCTGGTTACAAAATTTGTGTGCATGTGCACAAGCGCACGCCTTAGAGGGAAGATTGTGTGCAAATTGAGGGACTGGAGTGGGAATGCTTATGTGCCGCCACCGTCCTCTCCTCATGGATACTGACCTGCTGAAGGCAGTCCACAGTGTCCACAGTGTATGTGGCTGCCAGGCTATTTTCCCGAATTTGGAGTTCAGAGATTTATCTAGGCTGGAGAGCAGGAAGCAAAGTGTGAAACATGGCAGATTTATTTGCACTTTGCCTTCCAGATCATAAATTAGCCCTATACAAGGTGTGCGGTATATCAGTTTGTTAATAGTGCAGGGAGATAAATCTATAAATGACAGTTTTTATTAATATATTTGCTTCTTCAAATGAAGACACTTTGTAAGTCAAAGTGAAAGTAGACAAGTCCATGCTGGGAAGAGTTTTAACAGAAAAGTTAGTGGAAGTGTAGAAATCAGAGTTCCTGCTGGGAACCTTTTGTTAAAGGCCAAAGCTCTATATAATATATGCAGAACAAGGCCACTAATGCGTTCACATAATCAATATAATCAGTACCCATGCTGTGTGCAATAAGTAGAGTAGAAGAAAACACTAAGCAGATTCTTACAACCCACTGCAAACATTAATGTACAGTTTATTAAAAATTCAATACATTTGAAGTTTTCAGCATGCGTTTATTCTTTTTCCACATGTACTTTTATTTTATTTATAGTTTTCATATTCATATCGCTGAAATGAGGATATATATATATTTCCTTTGTTTTAAAATAACTGAAAATAACTACAGTAGGTAGAGCTTAGAAAGGCATGCAATTAATGGTAGATTAAGCAGAACATACTTGAATATTCTTTTATGAGGGCCCCGTAAGCGTCACTGCTCCTTAAATGACAAAATCTGTACACATTTTGCACACAAAAGCAAACTGTGGATGATTTACCAACATGGGTGCTTATTTGTAGGTACATAACATTGATAAATCAAATAACTCTTGATTATTTGACCAAATGTAAAATCATTGTGAGCTAATCAAATATTGAAAGCATCACCCAAATACAACAACTACTACTATATTTGTGAGTCATTGACTGCATTGATCTAACATATTAATATTTATGAACATTAAGCATTACATTTATATATTCAAGGTGAGAAGAACTGTGGATGCAACTAAAAGCAGTGCATGGGCTCTGCATCAGTCTGAAAGCATTGCCCAGAAATATAGGTATTTGCTCTGTTAGACTAGTTGGCCTTCAAAATGCTTTTATAACATTACATAATCATAACGAGCAAAGGTAAAGCCTGTGGGTAATCAGGGATAAGCATGAGGCATTTATTTATATTTGTTGTTTTGTCCATCCTCCCCTACTGCAAAAAATGATGTGTCTTTTTGCCTTATATCAGGCACCTGGTTCCCCCCCAGAGACCACCCACAGTAAAATGATAATATGGGTGCTCCAGGTAAACGAGTGGAACTTTCTCCGATATTCCCACCAACGCAATATTTGGTTAATCCGAACATTCGGCCCTAGGGCCAAACGATCAGATTATACGAAGGAAATGGGCTCAGACGGATAGCAGGACTGCATCACCTATCCTATGCGGTCCTCGGTCACAGGAAAAATCAATCCTGTCTGATCTATATCAGGCCAGATATCGATTGGGGAGACCCATTGGACGATCCCACATATGGGCAGATAAACTGGCGAATTGGTCTAAAGGATATAATTAATATGTATTTTATAAAAAAGTGTTCTGCATAAGAAAGTATTGATTTCTAATCATCATTTTAGGCCTTTGCATTTCTCCTTTTATATGTTTACATCTTTTACACTATGTCTGTTAATTAAAGGCAAAAAATAGGTGTAGCACAAATATACAGTTTAACATTTTTGTATAAAACTAGGTTAAAGATATTTGTTTGTGTATGTCTACCTGCAAGTCTTATGTTTGACCACATCTGCTTAAATGCTGAAACGGATCTTGTATATTGTTTTCTATTTAATCTTTTTCCTTTTTTATTTATACAAAACCATTCTATTTGCTTGCAAGAGGATCTAGACAAAAGGTGTTAAAACGTGTTCAATTATCGTTAAGGCACCTATCAACTCCCTTGGATCCCACCTGCTCCATCTGTTAGCACCTCCCTGTGAACATCCTTCCTTGTCACCACTTGTCAGACTTTAACAGGAACCTTGGCTTTTTATTCATTTTCTTTCGCAAGATTGTCTTTCCTTTGATTCACTTCTGCAAGAAGCCAATCTTTCTAATAAAAGTATTTGATGGGGGCTGCGTTTATCTATTCATTATTGCTTGGGCTCTTTGTACAAAACATTTTTCACTGTCTACACATGATGTTTAAAGTTGTCATCAAACCTTTTTATCTGTAGTATACAAAAACCAAAGGGAGAAGATCAAAATACTTTTCTACCTTCTTGCTCTGAAAATGCAGGTCATTATAATTTATCTTCCATAATTCAATTTCTCCTGAATTTGCAAGAAATGATTGTATTTTTCGTATGCTACAGAAGCAATGATACATTGGCAATCTATAAACGTTGAGCGCATCATTTCACATATAGCTTACACTATAATTCATTTTATAACATTCTGAAGTTGTACGGCCTACGTTCAGTTGCAGATAAAATGTATATTTCGTTATAGTGAAGATGGCTGCAGCAATGTTAAGAGAAGCTAATGTTTTTACATGGAGAAATACTCAGGCTTAATAGACATTGCCTGTACATAACTGAACGTTGAAATACACAATGTACATAAACAATGGAGTAATTCATTGTCTAATTGTGCTCTTCTGTAAGGCGCATGCAGATTTTTTGTTTAAATGTTATACCTTGTGAAAAGAGCCATAAATCCCTGCCTACTTTTTCCAAAGTTAACCAATGGAAATCAGAGGGCATATGGCACACAAGTGTTATAAAAACCAAATGCAGCACCATTTGTGTTCATATGGGATGCACAACTAAACATTTCATTAAACAAGCTAAGATACTCTAAACAGTGTTGGACTGGGGGGTCCTGGCCCACTGAGGCTACCACATCTGGGGCCTGCATACACCTGCCTGGGGCTCCTGACCCTCCCCTGCAAACTCCAGGGACCACTGTGCTAGACACAACTCTCCTCCATTCACCTCCCCCCAGTCAGCACATACCTGCAATCCTTCTATTGGTCTGGTCAGAGAGTTCAGAATTTCAGGCAGGCAAGGGGGATCAGGTCTGGGCCCATACCAGCCGTATTGGGAGTGCTTTGCCTTCCTCACTGGGAACCCACTCATGATACTTGTTGCCATGACACACTGACACACATATTATTAACATGTATTTATAGAGCGCCAATATATTGCACAGAGATGTGTATATAATGTGCACATAATAAACGAATACCCCCACCATGCTCAATATGTGCATTCTCTTGGCTTGGGAATCAGGTGATGTGTAGGTACATATTGAATAAGCTGGGACACTTGATATTCGCATGTGTGTGCCTCAGCATGGCAGCCTGCACTGGGAATGAGCGCACTTATTTTCTGCATCTAGAGTGAGCAGTGGGTTAGCCCATTTCTATAATAGAGAGCATTAAATTGATATGTAACCTTTTGATTGCCTTTGTGGTACAATGTTCAGGGAAAGGCAACAAAACCAAAGAGGTCTCCAACAGATCATTACATTATCAATTCCTCACAAAATACATCGAAAGTGCCCAAAAACACCCAGGCCTGTATCCCCATGGGACCCACTGAAGACAATTACATTTAATAGTGTGCACACAGTGCATGTCCCAGGTGGGGTGTCTGGCTGCAAAATCTTTTATTTTCACCACTCCATGGGCAGCCAGCATGAGAACAGAATCAGACAATGTGCCTGTTTTTTGCACTTTCCACATTGCCTTTGCCTCTTGCAGAATCGCTACATTCCTCATGCATGCACTCATTCCTGTCATTCAGATGCAAACGTTAAGGAGCAGAAGAAGAAGATCCAGGCCACAATGGGGCACTGTCCCTACCGCCTGGCCTATGGCTATGCCCACACATCCCATCTTCCCTTACATAGCATATTCACTCTGACTATGCAAGTTTTTGTATTTTAATATTTTAAATAACTTTCTACTACTACTTTTGTCTGTATTCCACTAGCCAAAGCTGATGGAATTGCCCTATTAGTAGTGATGAGCCAATTTGTCCTGTTTCGGCTAAAAATTTGAAACGAATTCTAATCCGACATGCAAATTTGGACGCTTACGAAAATTTTGGTAAATTTTGACAACGCCGTTAAAGTCAATGGGCAGCCGAATAATATTGACGCAACAGTTTTGACGCAAACAACTTTTCTGACGCGCCAAAGCGCAGAAATTCACTGCAAATTGGCGCCTGCTGAATTTATTCGCCCATCACTACCGATTAGCAAAAACAAAGGATAGCAACCCAGCCTTGGGTGAAAGCTACCTCTTCACTAACTAGACCCTAATGCAGACTTTTACTATTACAGGTATGGGACCTGTTATCTAGAATATTCGGGACTGGGGTTCTCCGAATAAGGGGTCTTTCCGTAATAAGGATCTTCATACCTTAAGTCAACTAAAATAAGGATCCTTCAGTAAGAATTCATTATATCTTAGTTGGGATAACGAAAAATGTACTGTTTTATTATTACAGCCAAAAGGGAAATCATTTTTAAAAATCTAAATTATTTAATTAAAATGGATGAGAGATGGCATTCCCTGAATCGGGGATTGTTCTGGATAAAAGGTTTCTGGATAATGGATGCTATAGCTATACTATAAATTACTACTGAGAGCTGCAAGCACTGCCTTAACTGAAATGTCTGCCAACACACTTTTCCCAGAAGTGCAATTACATGAAAACGCTTTAATGCCAGAAATATTTAATATTACATTTAAAAATCGAATAATGTTCCCAATGCATAGGATTAATACACCCATTTCTCAGTAATAGCTCAAACCTCAGTACATGTTTAATATATACTCACTTCTGCATTACTAGTATTACTCTACGAAAAATCATTAATACCAAATTTTACATTCACCCAGTATTATGCTGGCAAGAGGCAAGAAGGTTATTTTATTTTCTGCATGACACTGACCAAACCAACTGGGAATTGCTTTTGCCATAAGCAATTAACATAAAAGTGTTAATGATCTGTTAATTAAGTGTTGGCACAAACATACATATTTTAGTATTAAGGCGACATGTTAAACATTTGGTCTCCCAAGCATTTTCTAGCTAAATTATGATTTCCTAAACAATGCATTCATTTTATTGTAATAATTATGCATTTCAAAAAGATCTTTTTATTTGCAGTTATGAAAAACAAACCCACTTGTACTTAGGGGATTAGCACTAAAAATAAAGGGAAATGTTGTATAGTATTCTCAGACAAAATCTCAGTGCTGCCAGTGAGCAAAATACTAATAAAAATAGAAAGGGTGAAAAGGGACAGTACTGTATGCGGGATGAGTCAGCTATGTTGTCAGAAGAGAAGAATCCATTAAATAAGTAATTGTGCATGTATTAATCAAGTGTAAAGTATTTTTTTCCATATAGGAACAATAGTCTCATTCGTACTAGAAATAGACATTTTCCGGCCCAAATGTAACATTATGACATCACAGTCTGCTTTAAACAATAGTGCGACATTGCTTGGAAAGTAATGCCTGTGAGAGCTCATACACTTCCTTGAACTTTCTGCCTCTTATCACATTCTGACATGCTGCTAAAGGTGACACGTTTGATAATGCTTTTATGCAGAAGAAAGGATATTGCTGCTGTACATTTCAGTTCTTTACAGAAATAAGTGCTAATTGATTGGCTTATTGCCATCTTTATCCTAAATAATTATGGACTTGATATGACTCCCTTAATATTATTACTATAGATTGGTGCTCAGGTACCACATTTTTCAATACCGTGTTGTATTCGTGCTGATGAAAAAGAAAATATAATAAAGTCCTTAAATCCAGTTGAATCTTCTATCCACCAACATAATAAATAAGTGTGCTTTATATTTTACATTTCTGTTCATTTTTTCTTATGTTGCATTTTGGGGTGCATTCAATTAAACTAATGGTTTTTACTAACTGAAAAAAGCTTGTACTGTGTGTGGTGATAGACTAATTACTGAGCAAGGGCGATTAATGTAGAGGGTGAGATTGTGGGGGTAAGGTATAAGTAATTATTAATGTACTAAGGATTCTATAACGAGGAATATTTAAATGTAAATGGGGGACATTGGGAACAGGCAGAGGTATTAATCCTGCAGCAGGTCGGGTACCCACGGGTTACCCGCAAAAAAAGTGGCCACCCCACAGAATGAGGGGAGGATGCGGGTGTGCGGGTCGTGGGTCTGTGGGTCGCCGGTCGGGTTGTGGGTCTCGTCTAAATTTCGTATCTTATGTAACATTGTCTATATTTTACTCCTTTTAAAGTTTTACAAAACTTGTATCTGTCCCGCCCACTTTTGACATCACTTCCGGTTTGCAGCACCATCACTTCCTGTTTGATGGTGGTCGTCGGGTTGCAGGTTGGGTTGCGGATAACGCAGTTTGAGGGTCTGGGTCGGGTAGCGGCTCAAAGTGGGTAAATACACGGGTTGCGGTTTAGGTCATGGGCTGCGGGTTGCGGGTTCAGGTCAGGTCTTAGAAATTGGTTCCGTGCAGGACTCTACTGCACGGTGTGTTGGAATCCAGGTGCCAGGGAGAGGTATTATTAGGGACAGTATGTTGGGAAAGTCCCCTACAACACAGTCTGTGAATTATGCTGTATTATAAGAACATTGGTCTGGAGCATATAACTTTGGGACCAGTATGAGCAATGGAGTCTGAGTTTGTTCAGAATGTAATGCTAAGCTGGTGCCCTGCCCCTGTGATGCTGTGCCTATTATTTCCCATATTCCATTAACAAGGTGAAATGACCTGAAGAGCATCCACAGTGCATTTTCTATAATTTTTGGGCAGCAAGAAAGTATTTAGGGCACATATTTTATTAGTGGATGGATTAAGTTGCACAGATACATATTAACATGTGTATTGGGTGAGTTATTTTTTACAGTGCATATCAGTGCATAACAGCTGTACAATAGATAGGGAGATCTGTGATGAAAGGATTCTTGCAGCACCTTTTAATAGAGACTTAAGGTGGCCATACACGGGCCGATAAAAGCTGCCGACAGACCGTGTCGGCAGCTTATTGGCCCATGTATGGGGCCCCGCGACGGGCTTCACCGATCGAGATCTGGCCGAAAGTCGGCCAGATCTCGATCGGATGGGACAGAAAATCCCGTCGGATCGCGGCCGCATCTATTCGTTGATGCGGTCCCGCGATCCGACCGCCCGTTTGGGCATCGTTAGGATCCGATCGTTGGGCCCTAGGGCCCACGATCGGATCAGCCCGATATTGCCCACCTCAAGGTGGGCATATCGGAGGGAGATCCGCTCGTTTGGCGACATCGCCAAACGAGCGGATCTCTCCATGTATGGCCACCTTTAGGTGGAAATTTACCCAGGAGCCTGGATACGATAAAGGGGAGGGCTATTTTAATTGTTTCTTATAGAATCTATAGATCATTGAAATAATTGAGAACATTTCACATTTTCATCACCAACAGAACAATTTGCAAGCACACAGCTGATAGTGAAACACATTAAAAGGTGCCAAAAGATAACACAGGGTCTCAGATATCAATACACATGCCTTCCGTTTTTCACCATTTTTCACTAAATGCCACTGGGTGTAAGTGGTCTCAGCAAAAATATTTTATGGGAGAGAACACAGAAACAATTAATTAGTTCTAAAATCTTTTTTTTAAAAAAAAAAAAAAAAATTAGTGATTAGCACAAATATATAGGTGCCTAATAAAGGCCTGATTTTAATATGTGTTTCGAGTTCAATTGTTTTTGAATTGTATTCCTTACTGAGTGATCAATAACTTGTAAGGCTTTATCCTTTAGAAGAACAGGGTCAGACTGGACCAGCCGGCACTGGCAAAAAACCCGTCAGGACCTGCTGGCTCAGACCCACTACCCACAGCCACCAGAGATGTTACTCCCAAAGTACGCTCGTGAGAAGGAAGGGGCAGAGCGGTGTTGTCATTGGCGAGGGGGCCTGTGGGGTGGTGGGGTGGTGTGCCCCTAAATTGGCAGCTCCAGTGGTCCCAGACTCCCCAGTCCAACACTCTTTAAAAAACAGTAAAAGTTTTTTTTTTGGCAAAAAGTAAAATATCTATGTGAAACATACTTTTTTCTAAAGTAATGAATGCAAAACATCTGCGCAACATACAGTATCTCCAGATGGAGCATTTATAACACTCTCCCATGGGAAAGTCACATGCAGAACAAAATAAAAATTAAAGGGACAGTTAACTTTCTTAGAATGTGTCATCTAATAGCATACCACAAATTACATCTCTTTTTGCAATTGCTTTCTAAATTGGCCAACCACAGACCAGCAAGGTTTAAAAATTCCATTGTGGTCCTCTCATGAAGGGAATCCATAGGGCCCATTATAATACAATCATTGGCTGGGAGGCCATACTATTGGAACAGGATGAGTTGTCCCAATTCATTGGTGGCCTAATAAAGTGAACAACTGGATCTTACCATGCATGCCCAGCTTAACACTTTTAGGGTAAAGCAGGTCAATGCAACTGTAATTATGCCACTTGATCTCTCCAGAATTTTTTTTGGAAAGTCACTAGGGTGTCTGAGGCTGCCAGAACAGCAACACTTATAAGATATGCATTTTAAAGTTGACCTATGAAATACTACAAAAGTCCCATGTGTTGATATAAATGTTATTTAGGGCATCTAGTTGGTCGACTCATCTTCTGTGCTATTGTCCTTTGATCAGAAAACCAATGCTCTAGAGCTATTTGACAAGCCCAAATGTAATTTGTTGTCCACATAATATGACACACTCTGAGGAACCCATTTATCAGAAAGACCTGTCTTTCATCATGTTATAGATCTGCATATTTGCATTTAGGGGTAGTTGAAGCTACTATATTGGGTGTTTGGGCTAAGGCATTCTAGTGTTCAAATGAAAGGGTTCTGTCCTACTGACATGTTCAGAACAATGCCTTTCCCTTGGAACTAAACCTAAAATTCCTTTACCTAACTAACACCAGTTCTTATCTAACCTACCCTTTCTCCTTCTATTTTCTAGATTCATTATTTCAACTGTTTATTGTTATTAAATAAGAGTACTTATTTGGATTCAGTGTATAATGACACATTTTGTGCTGTTTTATTACCCTGTAAATGCAAATAAAGAAAAAATTTAAAATAAAAAGAAGAAATAAATCCATCCTAATACATTTACTTTTTCTTTAAATACAAATGAAATCTCTATCTTTTGGCTAGGTGTTTCACAGTTATACCTTGTAATTTACAACATTTTCCTGTTTGGAGCTAAGCTTCTTTGACATTTATGTATTTGAATATTTTCTTAAATTAATGAGAAAATGTAAAAGAAATACTGTATATTATCATTGGTTGTTCATATTTATTAACCGAGGCTGCCTGCAGCAGGCTGAGCAAAATATAAATGCAGCTAGTTCTCTAGTTAATGGAAATGCCAAATATTTATAGGCTTATTCTCAATATTCACAAAATGCATATTACCGTGAGTGAATAAGAAAAATGTCTATGTAGCATAAAAAGCCGCCCAGGAATGCAACGTTGTCTCTGGGAAGCTATAGATATTTTATTACACAAGACAAACTATATTATAAGACTTGAACTTCCGCATTTACAATATTGTATGGAGACTTACAACAAATCATTGACAAGTTATTTAATATTTTTTTAGTTTTTTTCTCCATTTGGGACATTTATTTTTGTATGGAAACAAGATAAACAAAGAAACAACAATGTATTCATTCAATTCCACTGAACTGCTGGCTATTATAGTTTATTGTTATAGAGGACCAAGAAATTATTTTTAAAAATGATTTTCTAAAAATTCTACTGAAAAGGGTCTTTCCATAATTCAAAGCTTCTTGAATTTTGAGTTTCTGAATAGGAGATCTTATGTACAGACATATATTCAAATTTGTGATTTAGGGGGTTATTTATCAAAGGTTTAGTTTGTGAGCTTTGTGAGGTTTTTTATACCTCTAATGAACTCACAACTCAAATCTTTTCCCAATTTATGAAAAAAACTCAAATGTAAAAAACTGGAATGAATCAGTGAAGTCGGGATGAAAAACCTGAATACTCTAATTAATTGAGTTTTTGCTGAAAAAAACTATTTCCAGCTTCAGGATACAATAAATCTCAAAAACGCAATTTTTTTATTTTTTATTTTTTTAAACCGAAAACTTGAGTTTTGACTAAAAAAAAAACCCATCAAAAACTCGAATTATTCATGTAAAATACAGTTCAACCTTTAACAAATAACCCCCTTAGAGTTTTTTTTTGGGTGACTGAATTTGCCCCATTTTGCTTTGCTTAAAAATTTGCAAAACTGCTGAAAAATGTATTTAACGCATTCAATTCTATGGGTGACTTTTTTCTTGCAATGACTTTTTTTGTGTTCAACTTTTTTGTAGTAAAATATATTAGAGTCTATGTGCAACTTTTTTTCTCACAATTGCTTTAAAGTCAGTGAGAATTTATTTCTCACTCCAAAATCATTGTCAATGGGCATTTTTCTCACTCCAAATGCTTTAAAGTCAATGGGTGTTTGTTCTCAGTCCTAATGCATTGAAGTAAAGGGGGTCTTTTTGCAGCAAATTTTTGTCGAAGTTTTGCAAAAAAAATGCAATGCCGATGCAAAATGCTGAATTTAACTGTGAATGTATTCATGCCAAAATAATTTGCTCATTATTATTTGAATAAGCTCAAATGTTTGCTTATTGATTTTAAAATGGTTCTCAATGGATCTAGAAACTCAGAAACCTAAAAAAAATTAAAAACTCAAATAAAAAAAAACTTACATTTTGCCTAGGACAACTCCCATTGTCTTCTATGTGAGCTTACAAGCTTTTAGATGCTACAATATTGCATTGAAGTTTTTAGAATTTTGAGTCTTAGAGACCCTAATTCAAATTCATGAGTTTTAGTCAAAAAAATCAAAATATAAAAGTTGAAATTGAATGTTGATAAATCAGACCCTAGGGCTCATCTATAAAGCACAACCGCAATAGTGGTCATGCAAAAATGGCTACAGTCATTGTGTGAAACAACTCAGTTTAGTAATGGGCGAATTTATTCGTCAGGCACGAATTCACTGCAAATTCCCGCAATTCGCCGTCGGCGAATATATTCGAGAAACTGCCACGAAAATTCGCCGTTGGTGTCAAATAAATGGATGCCAGTGTCAAAAACGGACGCCGGCATCAATAACGAGACACGGCGACATTTCGAGAATTTTTCGCCGTTTTGTGAATTTCGCAGGAAATTCGCGTATTTTTCGGCAAACCGAAACACCCCAAATTCGCCCATCACTACTCAGTTTATTTAAGGCATATACTGTGTCAAAAGAATTCCAAGCAGACGTCATTTTGCATTCCTTTCTTGTCAAGTGCTAACTGCATTTTAAAGCACTGAAAGCATTTACTTGCGGTAGTAAATGAGACATTTTATTTTATTCACATAGTTTTCTTGGTTTGATCTCGTTGCTGGATTGTTTACAGGGAACTGATTTTGGATACTAAAATATCTGAAAGAATATATTACAGTCCCTAGCTTTTATTGACAGCTATGTAGAAATGTGTATTTTAGCCATTAGCTGCTTTTGACGCACATTGATTTTAATAGGTAAGTAAACATTTGCCAATAAAATCTCACATAAAATATTGCATAGAATAATTTTATTGAACATTTGTTGACTTATGCCTTACAGATCATAAAATAGTACCATAGTTTCAAAATAAAAGATCATTTTCACAAGCTATAAAATGGGATTCCTGAAAAACACATCTGCTCTAAACCTCCATGCATCTGTAAGTGCCATGTTTTTTGGGAACCTTTAACATCTAATGATACCAGATGGGGCATCTCTACAGAGTACAGGTGTAGTGCTTGTGGTATCTCTCTGGGTATTTGATAATGAGAAGGCACAGCTGTTGATTGTTTATCAATATTGGTAAATCTTCTATTATTTATACACATGAAAAGTCAAGATAGTGAGTGTAAATGCAAGCCAATATTATACATTTCGGAGCACATAAACTAAAACTCGAATTAAAACAAATATGATCAAACTCCCAAGATTTTAACTCATAAATATTTTTTACTTGAAAAAATCATAGTGACAAAACGTCAAGACAAAATCAAGGGGGTTATTCACAAAGGTCGAGTTTTAGAGGATTGTTATAGCTTGAATGAAGCAAGGTTGGAGAAGTTGTACACCTCACAAACCTAGAAAACTTATCCTGGTGCCCAATAATAGAGAAATCGGCCACCTCTATGTGCCAGTGAATTTCGTCATAGCTTGAATGAACTCATAACTCAAATGTTTTCCGATTTAAGAAAAAACTCGAATGGAAAAAACCTCGAATCAGTGAATTCAGGGTGAACAACCTGAAAACTCAATTTAATTAAATCTCTCAATTTCATTGAGTTTTCGAGTGAAACCCACAGAAAACCCCCCGAACATCACAAAGGATACCAACATCTTAAATGGTTCAAGGGACCTCTGCCATTGACTTCTACATGATCTAGACAGGCTTTAGCTGGAGCATTTTCAGATGCTCAGGACTGTCATTAATCTCGAAAAATTCAAGTTTTTCTAAAAAAAAAATACAACTAGACCTTTAATAAATCTGCCCACAAGTGTCAATTCGTATTGTATGATTTACACTCTGAAAAATCAATTTCATTGAATTTTTGCTGAGAAAACTCAACTTTTTAGGATTATCGCCCGAAATCCCTGAATTTTTCAGATTAATCATCATAAAACATAATGTTAAGAAACAACTTCAGGTACACCTACCATTGACTTCTACATGACCTCAGGTTTGCAGTTTGATATGGTGTATTTTCAGATTTAGATTTTTTACCAGTTTTGGGGTATGATAAATCTCCAAAAATTTAGTTTTTTCAACTAAAAATTTGAGTTTTACCCCTAAAAACCTTGACCAGAAAAAATCAAGGTTTAATAAATGGGTCCCTTCATTTTATTAAAAAAACCAGAAAGAATGGTACTGTAACGGTTGGCACCCTAAAATCAGAACAGATGCCAAGCACCCTGGTCTTGGCTCGTGCTTCCACCTGTAGCAGCCGCCTTTGGCCTCGGGAGGAGCCCTCAGCTACTCAGATGCCGCCAGGTCTTATAACAAGAGGTGCAAGGCGAAAGGTTCTGACCAGGCAAAAGGTTCACAACGGTATGCAAAGTCTTTGGGCAGAAGGTCGTAGTACAAGGCTGTTGGCAAAGAGTAGTCAGATCAGGCCGGGTCGGGGCAGGCAGAGAATAAACGTAGTCAGGCAGGCAAGGGTCAAACCAGGAAGTCAATCAGAGGGGATTTAGCAGAAGAGGTAGTCGGTATACAGGCAAGAGTCAGGATCCAGAGGTCAGAATAGTCAAAAGCCATGCAGTAGTCACAACAGGGTTCAAAAACAGATTAGCACAAGCTCAGATAGCACCAGGAACAAACTCCTATAAAATGCAATAATGGAATACCTGAGCTCCCTTATATACCCATTTGAATTTCGTGCCAATACACCCACGTCGATAAAGCCCACGAGACGCGGGCGTGCGCGCCCTAAGTAGCCACAATGGTGGCTAAAGAGGAGTGGCCGGCGTCCCTGCCGCACCACTGGACCACCAGGTACAGTTTTTATCATAGGTACCTATGCATGCTTATAAATAATCTTCTATACTGTAAGTTCCATGGTTGTAAAGTTATGATTTAGTACTGTTAAGTAATGACTTACTGCACAGCTAACAAATATAACCCATAATACTTCTTTGGCCTTCTCCAGATAAAGTGCTTCCTCCACTGACCCTTTCCAGGAGGATTCAAACATACAGAAGCTGGGAATCAAAGGTACAAATTATTTATATATATTTCTGCCATTACTATATACTGTATGTGTAGTATGACAACATATATGATTAACATCATCATATTAACATATGCAAATGTAGAACTACCTAAGGGAGTAAGTGGTTTAGTTCACGGTTGCAAAGACAACTGCATGGTATGGATCTTTTCTGCTTATGTTAATTAATAACGATAGTAGCAATATTTTTGTTGGCATACCATGCTGTTAGAAAGTATTTCCCAGTAGCAGCTCAAGACTAATCACTGTCTCTCTAGACTATTATCATTTGATACAGTAGCTGCTAATCCATCTCAGCAGTAGCTTCAGATGTTACTGAGCATGTCTCTATCCCAGCCATGAAGCTTTGTCAGCAACTACTTTTTATTTATTTATGTTTATTTATCTGTTATCAGTGATATAACTAGATATTAGTGGGCCCCACAGCAAATTATTTTTCAGCAACCAAAATGTCTAGAGGTTGACCTGTTTTACAATATTTATTGAAATTGTATATGACTTAGGGTGTCTTGGGGGCCCCTATACCTCCTGGTCCCCCTGCAGCCACAGGGTCTGCTTCCTATGTAGTTTGCACATATCTGTTATAGATATAGCACCCAAGACATTTACACAGCACAATACAAAAATTGCATGCCATTCACACCAGCCCGTGCCCCAGTGGAGTTTACAAACTGAGTTCCTATCATTGTCACACACGCACTAAAGTCAGTTCTATCAGGAACAATTAATCTGCCTGTATGTTTTTGGAGTGTGGAGGAGGAGGCTTGTGACACCGATTGTCATCAACGTACAATGCCACTGATATCCATATACTTACCCCAGTGGCTTCACAACAATGCACACTTCCAGTTATGTACATTGAAAGATTAACACCTGTCACAATGTGCTTTTCCAGGCCTTTATGGTGCCCATGATGTTGAAACCCTTACTAAAATACATAATGTCAACACTCCACAGTGAGCATGTGAGTCCCCTGGTTCTGTGCAAGTAAGGTGGAAAAAGCTGCATATATGAATCTGACAGACATATGGTCATCTTATGGCCAGAACAAATTATCTGAAAACAGTTTTAGTAGACAGCAGAGATTTTCTGCGATAGAAGTTTTTTTCATGTCTGCATACACTTTCTTTCATATTTGTTTCTGAATTGTCCTTTGGCTTTGGCATATTTCCAGCGCCTTCACAATCGTTCCAACTCTTCACATCAGATGAAAAATGTATCAGCGTTACTGCATCTTAGTTGTGGGATTTATTTCTAATTTCCATCCTTAGAACAGTTTTCTTTTTCTATTGAACCCTCTCTAGGACATAGAGCCTTTTATATGCAGATTGGTATAATTACGCTTTGAAATAGCTTTGAATTCCCAGTGGCTTAAACTGAGAACATGAAAGGGCAAATGTTATATTGAGCTAAAGGATATAAAAGTGGCATGTACATCCATCCAAAATGAGATATAGAAATGAGCACTTCTTTACCACTGATGTCAGTTTTTGACAGGTTATTGAAGGATCTATACGGCCGCTTTGGCTGCCTTAGATTGGATAAAAAAAAAATATGCCTGGGGATATTCTTATCAGTTTGTATTTTTCTTTTTAATACCAAAAGGTGAGTTGATGTTAAGTAAAACAAGAGGAGTAGACCCTGACAAAAGCTTTAACACTCTTCCCTAAAGAATGACACCTGGCCCCAGTGGTAAACTGGAATACAATCTCTTGATGTAATCACCTACACAACCTGTCAAGCAAAGAATGGCAGCCAGCACTTGGGCACTCCATTTGGGAAAAGATATACAAACTCTAGGCACCATGCTTGCTGTCCACTGAGAGATTCATGACAGACGACTGGTTATGCAGCACAGGAGGCAAACTGACAGTTTCACCAGACAGATTCTTTGAATGCTTGCTTAAAGCATTAAACCTTTCTCTTTATCGTGAATGAGAAGGAATACACAATTCACTTTGTTAGTACCGAGTTTTGTGAATCTTTTAGATAAGAAAAGAAATACCAGTGAATGCATGCAGTTAATTTAAAGGAGGCATGCTAATAGATTGAATAAAAAATTGCTGTAAGTTTATGCAGAGATGTTTCATTACTGATCATAGCAGATTTGTATCAGGTTTTAAATCAAAACCTAATAACTCCATATGCCTTTTTTCATTTTTTTTGTTCACTAGTTTGATGGAATTAAATACAAATTGTGCACAATCTCAGGCAAAAATTATATTCTGGTTATATTCTCCATATAACGAACTGGGACTGTTCCATCCTCGCTTTCATTTGTTGACCTTTACATGTAAATATGCTGGAATGTTAGTGCTGCATAACTGTTGGCATTATAAAAGCATCATAAATATTATTATTATGTCATTGTTTGGATTTCTATGCTACACTGGCAGAATTTTATTGCGATTCTTCATTTATATAAGCCCACACTTTCCACATTAGGAGGGGAAAAGCAAGCAGTGCAGATAACACAAAGTAAATCATGAGATCAGTGGGCTCTGCTCATAAAACCAGCAATGCATAGAGGTAAGGAAGTATGCCTGGCACACATATCCAAATAAGGTTGTGTTGGTTTCTTAGAGCTAGCCCCTGGACACATAGGAGAATGTTGGAAGAGACTTGCATTTACCCTGGCAGCATTCCCCTTAGTAACAATAATTTGTCATAAGGGATTTTCTGAGCAGCTAAAATGAAAATCCCATTGTATATGGAATAGTGATGGGCTAAAAATTAGCGAAACTCGAAAATTGACGGTGGCGTCAAATTTTGTCCGAATAGTGTCGATGTGCAGCAATTTTGACGTGGGTGAGTTTTCGGACGCGTGTCCAATATTTATTGATGCTGGTGAATTTTTGCTGGCGAATTTTCACGGGAGTTTCGTCCATCACTAATAAGGAATGCACTGGTATGGTGATATGATTCTCTTCCAATGTGCCATTGTTAGCCCAATTTGGCTCTGCACATAGGTGGCCAGACTGGGCTCAGATCCACTTGTTTGGTGACTTCACCAAAGAAGAGTATCTAACAGTGTATAGGATATAGAGTATAACCTTAAGACTGGATATTTCAGTGGGAGGGAGTGTGGTATCACCCTCTTTTGTTAATATTAGTATATACTAATACAAAGTTTTAGTAGGTTAACAAAATCCTGTTATCCAGAAAATTCTAAATCACCGGACATCTCCCATCTATTTTAAAGGGTGGTTGACCTTAAAATTAACATTTAGTATGATGTAGCTATCAATATTCTGAGACAATTTGCATTTGGTCTACTTTTTAAATTTTTGTGTTCTTTGGTAGCTCTCCATTTTGAATTTTAAGTAGCTATTTGGTTGGGTCTTATTTACTCTAGCAACAAGGCCATGATTTCAGTGAGAGACTGGAATATTAAAAAGCAAAAACTTAATAGGAAGATATAAAATGTAATAATAATGATAAAATTGTAGCCCCCTCCACAGTTATCATAGTCACTTGATACCCTGGGCCAGTGCTCCTGTTTGTTGGAAACTGCACTGGCCTGGGTATTTCTTTAGGAGGACCGCAAAGTGATCCTGTCCTGGATGTGAATGTGCAGTAGATTGAAAAGTTGAATTTAAAGCAAAAAAATGGGTAGGGCGCCTAACATTTGGTACCCCCTCAGTGATTTGAACTTTCATTCCCCTTTAAAGGACAGATTGAAAGGCTGAATAGAAGAAAATATTACTGGCCCGGCTACACAAATGAATTTAGATTTTAAGTTTTACAAGGTCTGAGATATTTAATAAAAGTCTTTAATTTGAGGTTCTTATTTTCCCTGGATATAATTATAAATTGAACTTCATAGAATACCTAAATATGCCTTTAAAACGATCCTTTGAATAATTGGAGAAAACCAAGTGCTTAGAAACTTGCTCAGTTTGTTTCAGAGTAAAATCCAAACACATCAACATAGACTTATTATAGAAAACTAGTGATATGGGAATTTATTCGCCAAGCATGGATTTGCAGCGAAAAAAATTAACTGGGACAAAAAAGTATTTTTGATGCCCATTGACTTGCGTACATAAAATTGACGCCCGTCAAAATGATTTTGATGCCCATTGACTTTAATGCATTTGGACAAAAAAGTCACAAATGTACCAATTGTCGATTGTCTAAAAAACTGTCATGTGTCAAAATAATTTTGACGTCCATTGACTCCATTGCACTTTGCAACTTTTTTCAGGGTTTCACAACTTTTTTCAGAGTTTCGCAAATTTTTTCCAATTTTTGCAAATTTTTCAGTGAATCAAAATGTCAGATTTGCCCATCACTATATGGAACATTAAATTAAATTAGTGCTTCAGGGCAAACTCATGTTGTATAGAAAAATATGGTGAGGGTGGGGAGAACATGGTTCAACGGTTCTACAGTCCAAGGAGAAGAAAAAATTAGATCTTGTGGATGTCTCATGCATTTCCCTTTCAGATTCTGGCTTGCACATAATTAATCCACTTAGTGCTCTACAAACGCCCAGTATGTGAAAAATGTCTGTATATAAATATCTTAACATCCCAATGAAGAATAAAGCATAGGTTCAGAATGAATCGGTCATAAAAACCATGTTCTGGGTATTCAATCTTTTTTAAAAGTGCAAATTGCTCAAGGCTTTAACGTTTGACTTCATTTAGACAATAATCATGACCTTAACACAATGTTGAAACAAGTTACTTTTTGACAGAATTATACCTAAAAACAATTTTGGTCCCCAAAGCCAATCTGTTATTTAGATATTGTGCTGTCATTGAAAAATTATGTCAAAGTTATATTTAATTTTCTGATTATGTGATTCACTCATTCTGGATGTAGGGGCAAAGACGTCCATGCTAATTGTAACTCTAAATCAATCTCCTTTGGAGCATGTCCTCCTACTTAAGGACTTTATACCTGCCCTATATTAAATGGATCAGGCAATTAATACTGAACACATTATACTCAGTTATGTCATGCACAACCCTGGCTGGCTGTAGAGAGGAAGAGCTAAGTGCCTTAAATCAATGACTAATATAGAAGATGGACACAAGCAAAGGTATTTACAATAAAACTGGAGTCATACAGGCTTAACCTTAATAAGAGGCTAGTGTTGGAACATTTCCTAAACCTAAATATTAACTGCCCCCATATTCGCATTCCTGCATTCCTGTCTAATTCTTATGCCACTACCCTATTACATATTTATAATAAAATTATATCTTTAGTATGATTATAATGTCACAAAATTACAAAAATTAAATTAAATGCCTTACCCATATTAAGGTATATGCTGGCTCGTTTATTTTATGGTCATGGAACTCATTTGTGCCATTTATTATCTTTATAGTTAACAACAGTATAACATGAATCATCAAATACATGTTTAAATGATTTTATAGTAGACTTAAGGTATGAAGAGCCAAATTACAGAAAAATACATTATCTGGAAAACCCCATGTCCCAAACATTCTGGATAACAGATCCCATACCTGTATAAGTTGTTGGCTGTCATCACTCTGTTTCATTTATATGCACTGCCAGCATATGGAATATTAGTCAAGGGAATAGCAAAAAGTTGTATAGAAAGCAACATTACTATAACACCAACATTTTGATCCATGCAGGGTTCATGTGTACTTTAAATACATAAATATATGTATTGCTGATTTATTTTCAACGTTTCAGCCATTGCTCATTGTATTACTGAAATATTGTCATACTGTAATTTTATCTTGGTGATTATTTTACCAGTGTTAAATTAGAATACTAAAATACATTTCTTAAAGTCTTAAAATATATGCTCCTTTTATTTATACTGCCTTATGCTATAGTATTCACCTCCATTTGTGATATACTCAGCTTGACATCCTTGCAAGAAGGTGGGGACCTTCTCTAAATACAGTAAAAGGTAAAGCAGAGGTTGTAGACCACTGAGACTACAGATCCTATATTTGTATTATATTATAGTTATAGTTGTTTGTTATTTAACTATTCTCTTCATTCCATTTAGAGTGCTTAAACAGTGACTATGTTGCAGAGTAAGGGGGTAGAAAATCATGCACCTACAAATTCTATACTGAACTTAATAGTGTATTCTGATTGCAATGCATCACTTTATTTCATTCATTATTCATATAAAGCTTTACTGCACAGGTTTATGGTGTATCTTTTATTTTCTAAGCTCATTCTGTATAGTATATGGGACCCTTCTGCAGTTGCACAACTATGCTATGTTATAGTATTATATTCTATACCAGGCTTAATGGTTTTTCCCTACAAATAAATGATGTGACACATGACATACACACACACATACATATCTCTGTGTTTATATGTATTTTTATAGGGTGAATATGGTCTCTAGATTCCTATAGAAATCTTATCCATTTATCTCTTAAATGATTAAAAACAAACAATATACTTTCCAACCGAAACTGCAGCCTTGTTCTGTTATAAACTGATCTCAGTATAAATTATTAAAATAATTTATAAATTGCATTTTGATGAGTGAGTGCAATGCAGCCAGCCTCTCCATCTTGTCTATTTATCGTATCTGCTGTTAGCAGAACAACTTCTGCACTGACAGGTAAATCATGGCGCCACTTGTCTTCTGCCTCAGACCTCTGCTCTGAAGTTATGAGTGCTCTAAAATCTTCCCAGCATCATAGCTTAGGTTTCTGCTGTCATTTTGAAATGAGATAATTGATATTTTGAAATCAATCAGAGCCTTACTAAATATAAGCAAACAATTAGTGCACACAAACACATTTTATAAGAAGGAATAGAACTAGTTAACCTTCTTAATGTTGTTTGAGGAAAGGACAACCCTGGGGCTATAAGTGTAGAGGGCGGAATGACAAGTAATACCAATGACAAGCAGCCAAATTACACTGGTTTATAATTGACAGAATCAGATGTAGCTGTGATTGGGTGAGAAGGAATTAGTTAAAGGGAAACTGTCATGGAGTTAGTAAGGGGTCATGGGGGAGGAGTGAGGGGGGCATACAGTTTACCAGCTAAGGAGGTCCCTCTGTTACAAGGAAAACAGAATAATACTAACTTAACGTATAATTCTCCACTAAGTAATGCACATTTCAAAAGTAAAAGTAGTAACCTCCGCTGTATGCTGGCAAATGCACGGAGTTTGTCAGGTAAAATGGGAGACCTAGAATTAATTGCATGCTCTAAAAATTATGATATAATTGGTATCACTGAGACCTGGTGGGATGAAACATGTGACTGGATTGTGAATTCAAATGGTTACACCCTTTTTAGGAGGGATAGAGGATTAAAAAGGGTGGAGGAGTGTGTTTGTATGTAAAGCCTGAATTAAAGCCATGCGCTAAAGAAATAAAAATAGCTGGCACTGGTGAGGGTGTAGAATCACTCTGGGTAGAGATTTTGACTGGGCAAAAGGTAACAAAAAGAATTATCATTGGTGTATGCTATAAACCACCTCGTATAAGTGTCGAGTATGAAGCCCAGCTACTCTTGCAGATACAAGGGGCTTCACAGCTGGGTCAAGTAGTTGCTATGGGTGACTTCAATTATCCAGACATTGACTGGGGTAATGGGGTTGCTAAGACAGAAAAAGCTAGTAGGTTTGTAAATATGCTGAATGAAAACTTTTTATTCCAGCTCGTTCAAGAACCTACTAGGAATAACTCTCTTTTGGACCTTGTAATAACTAACAATACTGAACTCATCTCTAACATTTGTGTGGGTGAGCATTTAGGGAATAGTGATCATAACATGGTCTCCTTTGAGATTCTGTTGCAGAAGCAATTCTATAAGGGAGTAACTAAAACACTAAATTTCAGACGTGCAAACTTTGACAGTATAAGGGCATCTCTGCAACATATTAAGTGGGAAATGCTTTTCACAGGGTTAAACACAGAACAAAAATGGGAAGTCTTTAAAATGCTGCTTAATAAATATACTTGTCAGTATATTCCACTTGTAAGCAAGGAACGCCGTTGCAAAGCAAAACCTTTTTGGTTCAATAGAAGCGTTGGTGTTGAGGTGGGTAAGAAAAGACGTGCTTTTAAGGCTTTCAAGTTAGCTGGTACAGCCGAAACATTTATAAGGTACAAGGAGGCCAATAAATCATGCAAAGAAGCTATAAGGCAAGCTAAAATTGCTATAGAAAAGGATATTGCAGCAAAATTATTTTTCAAATATGTTAATAGTAAAAAAAATGAAGCAGGAAGGGGTGGGACCCTTACTATCAGAGGGGGGTCAGCTGGTTGATGGAAACAAAATAAAAGCACAGATTCTGAACTCATATTTTTCATCTGTCTACACAAATGAGGAACCAGTAAGTGAAGGTTTCCTTCTCAACAGTCCCAATTCTAGTAATACAACTAATGATGCATGGTTCACACATGAAGAAATTCAAAAGAGACTTGAACATGTTAAGATTAACAAAGGTCCAGGGCCAGATGGTATTCATCCCAGGGTAATTAGCGAGCTTAGCTCTGTGATTGCCAAACCTCTTTACTTAATTTTTCAGGATTCATTGAGATCTGGCATAGTGCCGAGAGACTGGCGAATTGCTAATGTGGTGCCTCTATTCAAAAAAGGATCCCGTTCTCAGCCTCAAAACTATAGGCCAGTTAGTCTGACGTCAGTGGTAGGAAAGCTTTTCGAAGGGTTAATAAAGGATAAGATACTGGACTTCATAGCAAATCATAATACTATGAGTTTGTGCCAGCATGGCTTTATGCGTAATAGATCTTGCCAGACTAACTTAATTTCTTTTTACGAGAATGAAAGTAGAGACCTCGATTCTGGGATGGCAGTGGATGTGATTTACTTAGACTTTGCTAAAGCATTTGATACAGTGCCACACAAAAGGTTACTGGTTAAATTAAGGAATGTTGGCCTGGAACATAGTATTTGTACCTGGATAGAGAACTGGTTAAAAGATAGACTACAAAGAGTGGTGGTAAATGGAACATTTTCTAATTGGACCAGTGTTGTTAGTGGAGTACCACAGGGCTCTGTACTAGGTCCCTTGCTTTTCAACTTGTTTATTAATGACCTGGAGGTGGGCATTGAAAGTACTGTTTCTATTTTTGCAGATGATACTAAATTGTGCAGAACTATAGGTTCCATGCAGGATGCTGCCACTTTGCAAAGTGATTTGTCTAAACTGGAAAACTGGGCAGCAAACTGGAAAATGAGGTTCAATGTTGATAAATGCAAGGTTATGCACTTTGGCAAAAATAATATAAATGCAAGTTATACACTAAATGGCAATGTGTTGGGAGTTTCCTTAAATGAAAAGGATCTAGGGGTCTTTGTAGATAACACGTTGTCTAATTCTGGGCAGTGTCATTCTGTGGCTACTAAAGCAAATAAAGTTCTGTCTTGCATAAAAAAGGGCATTAACTCAAGGGATGAAAACATAATTATGCCTCTTTATAGGTCCCTGGTAAGGCCTCATCTGGAGTATGCAGTTCAGTTTTGGACTCCAGAACTTAAGAGGGATATTAATGAGCTGGAGAGAGTTCAGAGACGTGCAACTAAACTGGTTAGAGGGACGGAAGACTTAAATTATGAGGGTAGACTGTCAAGGTTGGGGTTGTTTTTTCTGGAAAGAAGGCTCTTGCGAGGGGACATGATTACACTTTACAAGTACATTAGAGGACATTATAGACAAATGGCAGGGGACCTTTTTACCCATAAAGAGGATCACCATACCAGAGGCCACCCCTTTAGACTAGAAGAAAAGAACTTTCATTTGAAGCAACGTAGAGGGTTCTTCACAGTCAGGACAGTGAGGTTGTGGAATACACTGCCAGGTGATGTTGTGATGGCTGATTCAGTTAATGCCTTTAAGAATGGCTTGGATGATTTTTTGGACATGCATAATATCAAAGGCTATTGTGATACTAAACTTTATAGTTAGTATAGGTATGGGTATATAGAATTTTAATTAAAAGTAGGGCGGGGTGTGTGTATGGATGCTGGGTTTTCATTTGAAGGGGTTGAACTTGATGGACTTTGTCTTTTTTCAACCCAATTTAACTATGTAACTATGTAACTATGTAACTATGGAAAAAAAACATTTTTTCAAAAAGAATCAGTTAATAGTGCTGCTCCAGAAAAATTCTGTACTGAAATCCATTTCTCAAAAGAGCAAACAGATTTTTTTATATTCAATTTTGAAATCTGACATGGGGCTAGACATATTGTCAATTTCCCAGCTGCCCCAAGTCATGTGACTTGTGCTCTGATAAACTTCAATCACTCTTTATTGCTGTACTGCAAATTGGAGTGATATCACCCCCTCCCTTTTCCCCCCCAGCAGCCAAACAAAAGAACAATGGGAAGGTAACCAGATAACAGCTCCCTAAAGGTGGCCATAGATGCAAAGATCCGCTCGTTTGGCAACATCGCCAAACGAGCGGATCTTTCCCAGATATGCCATTAACAAACATGGCTATATCGGGTGTAATCTGATTTTTCGGCCGTATGTGCCGTGGGATCCGGCGGGATCGGTCGGGTCAACATCAAACCTGACCGATCGACCAAACGACCGATCTCTGCCGGACGAAAGACGTCGGCACACGCCACACACGATCTGAAAATCGTACGAATCCTCGATTCGTACGATAGGATCTGTGTGTCTATGGCCACCTTAACACAAGATGACAGCTGCCTGAAAGATCTAAGAACAACACTCAATAGTAAAAACCCATGTCCCACTGAGACACATTCAGTTACATTGAGAAGGAAAAACAGCAGCCTGCCAGAAAGCATTTCTCTCCAGGGGCAGCTGGGAAATTGACAAAATGTCTAGCCCCATGTCAGATTTCAAAATTGAATATAAAAAAATCTGTTTGCTCTTTTGAGAAATGGATTTCAGTGCAGAATATACACATTAATACCTTAGTAATTATATGGGCAACTGGCTGCTTGTTAGTCTCTTACTTTATTTGCTATTTTACAGCAGTTAATCTGTAGCTGTAGTCACTTAGGCAGCATGTCAGTCAGCCTGGGCCCAAAAGGCATCCTCTGTATTATATAAAATCCAGGCTGTGACACTGAGATGCTGCTTCTGCAAAATATTACAGTACAGATGCAAAGTGCACTCTGGCCCCCTCTCCGAGCTGCAACCTTCACTTTCGTTTAGCCGCACTGGGGGCAGTGGAGGGATGTCGGAAGCTGCTTTCAGGTTCCGTTCAAGGACTGGGACTGGGCCAGCGGGGCCCACGAGGTCCAAGGACTGCTGGGTTTTTTTTCCATTGTCCCGCCAGCTCAGTCCAACACTGTTAAAGTATACAGAAAGCTATAGTTGAATTATACAGAAAGAGCAGTGGGCCTCATTCAGGAATAGGGAAAAGCCTGAATACAGTAACTTTCTTGGGCTTTGCCTTACTATGTCTGCTTACTGCACTGTATTTCTATAGATATGGTTACTTGATTCAGTAGCCTGTCTTCAGAGTGATCTCTAATTTTGCTGGGATTTATTAAGTTGCAGATGTCATCTATATATACATGATTAACTCATGCAGAGACTACAGGCTAGCCATATATTTATTTGGACAACATTCCAATTGTCAGGAACTATCTGGAATCAAACTCTGAACTATATACTTACAAGTTCCTGCATTACCTGAGCCACTCGAGACCTTTGGGATTGGATTCTACGCAAATGATTATAGAAACTCTGGTTTCCTTATGTGTTTGCTCAACTCCTCCTCCTTCATCAAACGCAGATGTGTATAGTTTGCCAATTAAGGGGCTTTATAAGCCTGTTGCAAACCACGCCCAAGTGCTTGATCACTAAGCATCACAGCCTGTTTCTAGAGACCTTATATTACCTTGCCTGGTTCCCTATTCCTGCCTTTGTTCTTGATTCCTGTCTTGTTCCCGGGTTCCTGTCCGGTTCCCTGTTCCTTCTTAGTGCCTGTGTTCTCCGCTTCAGTTCCCATTACCTGCACTCTGTGGGATCTCCTGGTTATTGACCTCAGCTTGTTTATTGGACTACCCTCTGCCCTCAGCCTGCCATACGGGCTTGTTATTGTCTTCAGTCTGCCTCCAACCTCGGCCTGCCATACAGACTTGTTATTGTCTTCAGTCTGCCCCCGACCTCAGCCTGTTTCTCGGACTTGTCTTTTTTGTTGCCTGCCCTTGACCACTGGCCTGGTGTAAGAACTAATATCATTTTATCTTTTGTTCATCTGTTATATTGCCATAATTTTCATTATTAAAATATTCATTTGCATAACATGTTTCCGGCCTATCAAAACCTCAAATATCCGATGTACCCATGTTATACAGCACCAAGGCTCCTACCTGCCAGCCACTCACCTGTGGTTAGTCCTGACACCAACTGCGCTGTCATCATATCCTATAGAGGCTGCAAAGTTATTCAGGCTGTGTACATAGGGCAGTAGTAGTTCTACTGTGTTTAGGCATAAATATAGAGAGAGGGGGGTTACAGTACAGTTCCCCCTGTGAGTATATCATGGAACATGTGGCAGATATAGATACCCATTAACTTCTCTCTATACTGCTAGCTTTGGGGGTAGAACTACTTGGGCAGGCTACTTGTTGGAGTATACAGAGATGGCGGTGGGGCTTAGTTGGGATTTGGACAAAGCCTGAATACAGTTACTTTCCTGGGCTTTGCTTTTATAAGTCTGCTCATTACACTGTATTTCTATAGATATAGTTACTTGATTCAGCAGCCTGTCATCAGATTCTGACCTCTATTTTACTTGGCTTAATTGAGTTATGGATTTCAGCTCATACTCTGCTACTGCAGACAGAACCTAACTATAGCAAAATCATCTGTTAGTATGTCTAATAGGTTTCCAGATACAGATGGGTAAGCAGTGGCATATCTACCGGGGGAGCATGTGGTGCGATTGGACCAGGGCCCGCACTCCCACAGGGTCCCCCTGGTAGATCGCGCCCCACTGTAGCCGGTTACAGTTGGCTGCAGCCACAAAGAAAATAAGCACAGAGGGGGGTGGAGGGGTCCGGTTGCATGGCCCGCACCTGGGCCCATCCCCATCTAGTTACTGTGGGTAAGTATAAAGCAGAGCCTGCTTATTGTAGGTTGGATATGATAAGGATACGTTTGGTATCCAGGATAGAATCAAATTACTTTTAAAAAGCTATGTTTGCGTCATAGTCCACCCCGTGGGCATAGTAAAGGGTAAGTTGTAGCAAAATAATGCTTAGGTCAAATCTCCAATGGAACCAATGGAATGTTCTAGTTCTTTTGGTTTTTGTGCTCATCCAGTTATCTAGCAGTGAACTATTTAGGCTGGTATGGTAGGCAACCTAGTGGTAAGTTTGCCTTGCTGTAACCTGTCTAACAAATATACATCTGCATGGGGTAGCTGGCTATGCTGGCAATTGCACACGGTCATAGATTATTTAAAGGTATTTCAATAAAGGAATGTATTGCTTTATGTTTTGCATACATATGATATTTAAAAAAAAAAATTACACCAGAAATGTTAATGCTTAATGCTATTAATGCTAAAAGGCTAATGCTCAATTTTATTCCATCCTGTAGTCCAGATGGTCCAAAATGTGTGATGTCAAGGAAAAGTTTTGTAAATTTTGTGTATATTAAATTACATTTTTTTTTCTATTTTTTATTAACTAGTAACCAATACTTATAGGGGCATATTTATCAAGGGTCAAATGTAGAGTTGAAAAAACTTCTAAATTCGAATTCAAAAAGACCAACCTAAATTAAGTTGAAGTTTTTTTTTAGTCAAATAGATCAGTTTTCAATCAAATAGGTCCATATTCAGCCAAATTTGAATAGTTTGAATCAAAGGAATAGTGCATCTGATCAAATTTCCCAAAAAAATCAATCTTCAATCTTTAAAAGTCCACCAATTGACTCCAAATGGGTTCTAGGAGGTTCCCCATAGGCTAATACAGCAGGTTTTAGATGGAGAATGGTCGAAGTCAAATTTTTAAAGAGACAGTACATGATAAATTTCGATATTCAAATTTTAGATTTTTTTTGCAAATTTGAATCCAATTTGGACTATTCCCTAGTCAAAGTACACAAAAATAGCTCGAAATTTGAGTTTTTTTCAATTCGAAAAATTCACTTTGATAAATATGCCCCATAAATTTATGGTGGGGACGAACCCAACTGAAGGTTTTCAGTTGGGCTTGTTGTGGCGGTAGGACCTTGCCAGAGTACTGCACTGGTAAATTTAGAAGAGGGAGAAAGGAGGTTCTCTTCTGTGACTGCACGGTGGGTTGATTGATACAGATTCTACTACTGCTTGTGCTAGGTGAAAGCCTGCCTTGATTTCCTATCATCGACATACTGCAGATTCAGGACCAGCAGCAGGGCTGCTGAACTCTCATTGTGGGTTCCTGCTGGTAATAGATTTTGGGGCCATCCTCTCTGTAGGTAGAGGCAGCCTAATTCTCAGAGGTGGATATAATGACATAGTGTGATCTTAGGTCTTCAGTAAAGAACAGCAGAGCATAGTAGCAATTTCTTATGGAATACTAGTTTTGAATATTGCCTTGAGGCTAGCAAGGTTCTATTTATTTAATAAAATGTGTATAAATGCTGTGGCAATTTTACCCTATTTCTGGCTCCTGGTGTTTCATTAATGTATGTAACAATGGGGGTCCAATGGGATATATGAAAGCAAACGGTCAGTTGGGGAGTCCCTTTGTCATGAGTACCTTAATAGCAGATAGATGACAGTGGTTTAAATATACTAAAAAAAAGTGAGCAGCTCTTATAAATAGTTCATAATATCACTGCCTTCCATCTGTCCTTGAAAATATTCCCCCTCCTCCCCACCATGGATTGTGTGACCATATATGTACGGGCATTTTCATTGTTTATAGTGTATTCAGGCTGTGACATAAATATATATATATATATATATATATCTTTTTCGACAGTTGCAACTGGATAATTATATAAGAACAATAGGCCATTCAGCAATAATAACAATACCTGCTAACCACCAGGGACTGCTTTCAGTTCAACTGAATGGGATGTGTTGAATATACACACACACACGTTTCACTGTATAAATATATATATATATATATATATATATATATATATATATATACAGTATATATATATATATATATATATATACAGTATATATATATATATATATATATATATATATATATATATATATATATATATATATATATATATATATATATATATATATATATATATATATATATATATATATATATGATAAAAGTTAAAAACACACTTACAGATATTTTTTTGGCACCCAAGTTACAGATGGTTTGTGTAATACACCTATAAAACTATATATATCTACAGTATATATATAAAAAAAAAAAATATATATATATATATAATACACACACACAGTGAAACCTCAATTTGACATCCCCTGATTTTAAGTTTTCCCTCATTTTACATTGTTGTGTTGTGGTCCCACCTATACTGTATATTATGCATAATACATTTCCCTGATTTTACATTTTACTGGATTTTACACCATTTTTTTCTAGTCCCCTGAAAAATGTAATATGGGGGTTCTAATGTATATATATTCTGTATATAAAATAAAATACAAAGCCCTGTAATTTATATCAAAGAGTCTGCTTCCCTAATAATGAAACATGTACTGGTGCCTTTCATTGCAGAAATATTATCACAAGTGCACGGATGATAAGACACAAAACAAAAATTCGCACATTCACTGAAACTTGATAAATATTTTTTGAAAATTTGCAGGTTTAATTTTTTTGGACCTAATTCAAATACACATATAGTGAACATCTGCCCATTATTTTGCAAAACATCATACAAAGGTACATGCTGTTTAAAAAGATGGAATCTATTGATTCACCAATATACGACTCTGCTCTACAAAATCACTGTGATATCAGGTTTTTACACGATTTTCATGTTATGGTCAAACTTAAAAATGACCATATGACCAATGACTGTTGGAGACACACACACTGTACCATATATAGAATTTAGATTGATAAAGAATTAAATGAAATTTATTTTTACTCACATAAACATATCCTTATATTGATTATACTGGAGACGGGTTTTATTTGTATTTAAGAGGATTTACTCGTGTTTAGCAGTTTCTGTTTTCGATTGATATTCAAGAGAGTCCTTATTGATCTAAATCTAAATATTAAAAGGTCATTCATTTAAAAACCTTATGCTCATTTTTTCCTGTCTTCGCTAGACTTTTATTAATGAAACATAGCAGAGACATGACAAAACTGGTCCTATTTTTAGAGAAAGGGTAAGACTTCTGAATCAAAATATCCTCTACAGCATTTTTCAGAACTATAAACAAGCTTTGTAAGCAGTAGCATAGGAACAGAATGAGGAAATATTATTAACTCCAGAGATGCCTGCATTAATCAGATCTGTACATTGCAGAAACCTGGATGATTTAATTAAAAAAAAATATTAGCCAATAATGCAATATTTATATATGGGGGGCATGTATAGATAGAAAAATAGATAGATATAGATATATAAATAGACATAGCTATATGTAGTATGTAAGTAGTAGTAGTGAGTATGGGATCCATTATCCGGAAACCCATTATCCAGAAAGCTCCAAATTACTTTATTGCCATCTCCCATAGACTCCAGTTTATCCAAATAATCCAAATTTTTTAAAATGATTTTCTTTTTCTCTACAGTAATAAAACAATACCTAGTTCTTGATCCAAACTAAGATAATCAATGCTTATTGGAAGCAAAACAAGCCTATTTGGGTTTATTTAATGTTTAAATAATTTTTTAGTAGACTTAAGGTATGAAAATCTGAATTACAGAAAGATCCATTGTCTGGAAAACCCCAGGTCTTATACCTGTATAAGAATATTAAAAGTCAACAAGGAGCAAGGAGTTCATGACCATATAAAGGCACAAGACCAAGTGCTTTTTCAGGTCATGGAACTCCAAGGTGAGTTTTAATATCCTCATATTTGACTACAGGGGCTACATTATTTATCATAAGACACATGTTTCAGTTAGTCAGATAGCATATGCATACCCTGTTTGTATTTATTACCATATATTTTTATAGTAGTGACATATTTACACAACACTTTTAATTGCTGATCACTAGTAAATGTGGCCATACACTGGCAGAGACGGTGACCGGTGAGGTCGCAAAATGAGCAGATCTGGGCCCAATTGAGCCACTAACAGTCAGGGCCAAATCAGGCTGATCTGATTTATCAGATGGGACCACTTCAGTCACTGAGCCACCATCTCGTACTATTTGTTTTTTGGATGGAACAGTGGAAAGAGTTCAACTTTAAAATATTAGATTACAAAAGGCCAATAGAACTATAAAATGCTTATGTACTGTGTGCTTTGTGGATGGCAGCCACAATCTCTGAGATTAATTATGGTATGACTTTTGAACTCATTGGTAGTTAGGACTCCTACTGAACAGTGTGCACTTTAACAGCTGACAGTTAACAAAGGGCGTTAGCTAGGATTAAATATAAATTGTGTGCTTTGTGGCCAGAATTCAAATGGTTAAATCCCAAAATAATAGCTTGCAGAGGAAAAGTAGCAAAAAATACCCTGTAGCTTCTGAACTGTGTGAACAGCCAAAGGGTTAAACCAAAAGCTAAGGTGTAATAATGGAAATTATGGGCGAATTTGCTTCTGTACTGTGCGCTTTATAGCTTTCTTCAGTATTTTTCCATTGTTACTTCTCCGATGCCAAATGAAAGACTGTCATAGGGTCAAATACCAACAGCGGTATTAATAAAAAACACAAAATGTACCTAGGTCTGGTAACTAATAGCATCCAATCAGCTTTGTTCTTTCGTTTCTTTAGTTCTCGAGCACCTTAAATGCATTATCCTGAGTATGGGGGACATGTAGGGTAGGGTGGAATGTATCTGCCTACCAATTTACTAAATCACTCAGAAATAATGAGAATGTTCATTTTATGAACACTACGGGGCAGATTTATTAAGGGTCAAATTGAAAATTCAAATTCAAATTTTCACATTATTTTAATGGTCAAAACTCTCAAATTCAAATTGTGAATTATCCAAATTCGATTCAAATTTTAATCTCAAGATTTATCAATAAATGGCCCTTTAAAAATTCGAATCCGCCCATTTGTCACCTAACACCTGCCGAGTTCATGAATAAGTTAATGGGAGAGGTCCAGTGACCATTTTTAAGGTGGTAGTAGCCTTCCTGACATTCAAGTTTTTTTGAAAAAAATATATCGATTCTGGTTTAGTCAAATTTAATTCGATTTCGATATTCAATTTTTTTTGTAAATAACCCCCCAGTCGAATTTTGAATATATTTTAATTTAACAGAGTTGAAAAAACTCACATGAATTCAAAATTCGACCTTTGATAAATCTTCATGTTCTTCATGTTCATCTATGGGGGGACTTACCAATCTGTAAAAAAATTTTTTAGTAAATCAGAGCTTCTGTTCAGACACTGAATATGATTCATCTAATCTTCCTGCATGCTGCCCCTCACTAATAAGAACTACATTTGTACGTTAGAAATTCTGCTATGGGAATCTGTACCTGGCTCCAAAGTTTTCAGAATCTATACATTAACAATGTGAATATATTACTGTTAGTGTTTCCATATTTAGAAGCTTACAAGTGAACAGTGAAATTCTAATGATTCCAGTATCATTATCCATTTGGTACAAAAAAAATTAGACACAGCCCTGTAGTTTTTCAGGCATAGTGAGCACCTACTCCAAGGAGCCAAGACGTTCATTTTCAGAAAATGTGGGGAAATTAAAGGGCCAACAAGACTCAGAAACTGGACTCTATGAATATACCAGTCCTTGATTTTAGAGCAGTGTCACCTTCTGACAAAAGCAGACAGACATACAAACTCACACTAACAAAAACGAATAATGTAGAGAACCTGGAAATCAGCTTCATGTCATTCTTACAATAAATGAACCCACAGAGTAATTTGCTGAGCTTGCACAGTTCCAAAAAATGTCATCTCAAAGTACAGATCTAAATATATTCCATTTACTACATAAGACTGCACCTGGCTGGACCTGACACATTTCAGCAATAAGCCATTAAAATATTCAGTTAAAGCCATAAAGGGCTCTCGCTGAATGCTATGCATTTGCCAAGAGTTATTGCACTTTGTTCACATTTGTACTTATAACTGACATGTTGACCCCAAATATCAACAAATTACTGTACTTGAGTTAGTGAATAAAATAATTACAAACAGCATGCTTATCACGGTAAGTAAATAGGAAAAACGGTCCACTACAATTTTATCCATCAAAATTTGAAAGCATATAAATTCATATTCGGTTTAATCCTTTTACAGATTCTGCCTCAAATTAAATAAGGCAATGCAGCCCTTTTAGCCAATAAGATGACATAAAATAAGAAACTATAATGCAAGTCACTCCACTCTGATGGCTCCTCCCGCCTTCCCAGAGGAATTGCATAGTATGGGATGCTTAGGTTACAGTTAAATGAGGCATTTCTTTATTAACACTGTCATGGTTTGTAGTTGAATTCTTGCTTTTGGGGAGTACAAATGGGTTTATTACAGTTAATGGGCTGATTTGCTAACATCCGGATTTCCTTTTTTTCCTTTTTTTCATGAATCATACTTTTTTAATTTCTCTAAAACTTTAATACAAAACTTCCTGAAGTAAAAGCAGTTGAGGTTCCAAAGAAGTCTATGGGAGCTGAGCTGATCCTATTGGACTTTTTTTTAACCATTCAGACTTTTAGTGGTCTTCAGATGTTTTTTTCGCTAGTAATTGTCCAAAAAACCTAAAATTTAGAGTTTTAGAGATATTTGTATTGTTTAGAGTAGTGCTGTCCAACTTCTGTGGTACCAAGGGCCAGAATTTTTCTGGCCTACATGGTGGAGGGCTGATAATTCACCCATGTTACCACAAGGCCATGTCCACAATAATGGTTGTAGCACACAAAAAACAAAACAAATGGTTGGTGCTCACTGCAGGGATATCGCTCATCACTCATATGTGAAAAAAGTTAAGAAATACCCGTAATCCATATGCCCCCTCCTCCCCTGTGGATAACACAGCACCCCCAGCACATGATTTAACACCTTAGGGGCCCCTAAAAATAACTTTCAAATGCTAACAAACCCCCAGCACAAATACCAGGCTTATGTGCCACAGGCAGAGCAGAAAACACAGGGAGCATAGGGAAGGCAGCTTATGGCACACACAGGGAGCATAGGGCAGGTAGAGTATAGCACACCAAAGGACCATAGGGCAGGCAGAGTATGGCACACCCAGGGAGCATAGGGCAGGTAGAGTATGGCACACACAGAGAGCATAGGGCAGGAAAAGTATGGCACACACATGGAACATTGGGTAGATAGAGTATGGCACACACAAGGAGCATAGGGCAGGCACAGTATGGCACACAGGGAGCATAGGGCAACAGGTGAACAGGTGAACAATTTTTCAGTCTGGAACTGAGGTGTTATTAGTACAGGATTTTAGGGGTGGGGACAATAGAGGTGACACGAGTGAACAATGTAGGGGGGATTACATGTGTGAACAATGCAGGGGATTACAGTCTGAATTTGAGGTTTAATGCAGGGGTCAGTTATTCTCTGTAGTGATACCTTGTAAAGCTTACCTATGGTAGGCAGACACAGCAGGCAGACTTTCGTGTGGGGGCCACACAAGCGGGTTGTGGACCGCCAGTTGGACAGATGTGGTTTAGAGCATCAGTCAGCGTTTTTTTTTTTTTTTCAATTTCGTAATTTTAGAGTTTAATTGTGGATTCAAAAAGCCCTAATATCACTAAAATGTAACCTTTAATAAATGGGCCTCCCAGCATCTGAATCTGTTGCTTGTTCAGATGGTTGTGTTGGGAGAAATGTATGATAAGCATACATTGGAGGGCAGGACACATCAACTACAAGTGAACTCTCACTCCATTATTTTTTTTCAAAGGGGACCAGGGGAGTTAGTGGGGTAAGTACAGTGGGATGTTGCTTGTCCCTGCCTACTTGACTGGAGCCTAGTTAGCTGTGTATGTATTGCTGTGTGTCACTGTTCTTTAAAGTAAATCCAAGCCTTTTACCTTAAACAAAACATCTATGACCTCTCCACTGCCTATTTCTAACCGCAAAATTTGAGACTTTGGTCAAAAGAAAAAAGGCCTTGTCCTGTGCCTTTTTCTGTACACCCTAATTCAAAGCCTCAGTGTCTGCCTCTCCAGATAACCCTTATGATTGCTAATTATTTTCTGCTTATTTGGTCCCTTGGGAGAATGCTGCAGACAGTTTGGCTGCATTGATTGTTTTAATACTATACAATACATGGTAAAAAGGCCAAAAGACTTGAAACTGGTTATATAGTCACTGAAAAAAAAAGCCTCAAATTGGATTAAAATATGTATGATTGATGTTTTTCAATATGCATTAAAGAATAACGAGCCCTTACAATTGTACAGGTTTGGAACATCTATTCTTAAGTGATATACAGCAGAATTTTATTTACTGTCATCTTTAATATATCGACATTGTAAGCTTTTCTAATATGGTCCTGCTGACTCTTTTGGAGTTGCATTCTTTTGTTAAAAGTATATGAAATTACTGAATTGGCCTTCTTTTAGAAATAATCGGATAAGCATTTTAAAACATATGTTTGTTTTTTCAGATTGGTCTGCCAGGAAACTCTGGGATATTAGTGACAAATCCTGTAATCAACACCAGACCCTATTTATTATAAAAGTTTTTTAACCCAAAATATATTTCGGCTCATCTGAGATTTCAATAGCAGCATTGATATGCTGAAACCAGCAATCTTTCTACTTATTGCCTGAGAAAAACTCAGATCCGATAATGGACACCCTCCCTCCTAGAGTGCATTGGTTTCTTCTCTCCAATGCCTTTTCTCCATCTATACTGATTACTGATGGGCGAATAAACTTGCCAGGTGCAAATTCGTGGCGAATTTCCGTGTTTCGACACCCGCAAATTAATTCCGAAACTTCAGCAAAAATTCACCTACTACTTCAGCAAAAGTTCACCTGCAAAAAATCCACAGCAGCGAAAAAATTTTGGGCGCGTGTCAGAATAGTCACCACATAAACATTGTCACGCGTCAGAATTATTCGGACGCCCATTGACTTAATGTATTTGCCCAAAATAGACATACAACAATTGTCGTTGGCTTCAAAATTGATGTGCGTCAAAATAATTTTGACACCCATTGACTTCAAAGCATGGGACAAATTCGCCCATCACTAATACTGATTATTAATTGAGCTGATCCTTATTTTGCTTTTGTGATTATTATGTATATTATTGCCAGCATATGTAATAAAAACTCAAGCGGAAAACCTGTTTGCTTTAATTTGCAGATTTCCAATAAAAATCTTGAATCTTGAAATTCTATAAAAACTCCATTTTTTAACTTCCAAATTTCTTCATCTGAAATAAGATTTTTATTCTGTTGATGAATCTTGAAAATTTTCGTTAGGAATATGTTATTTTGAAAAAAAATTTACATCTGCCATTTCCTCAAGTCCAGTAAAAACATAATCTTAAATTTTATTAAATAGGCCCTTTACTGTTCAGTATGTAACATATTTCTGTCGGCTTTCAAACCCAATAGCAATGGTGGTGAGATTTTACATTGTAGATCATTTTTGCTGTACCTTACTAAAAGTGCTCTGTAGGCTCAAGTAAAGCAAACAAGGAGAGGGGAGATGGAGGGGTGAAAGTGTTGAAGCAAGAGAAGGAAGATTTAAGCATTCCTGTTCATTGTTTGCAAAGCCACAAATGGCATAGCCCCTGCTCTGTCCCGAATAAAGAACAAACAGGCTATAATGTGTAACTGACATTTTCACAATAGGAGGACAGATGACAGCAAACAGTTTCAGTGCTGTGAATTTCCTCCACTAAAACATTTCCATGTGTATAGGAAAAATACGTTGTTAAAATGTTTCTTACTGACAATTGTTACATGTCCTCAGACTTCAATAAATAAATATTAACCCTGGATGCCCTTTGCTTTAAAAGCTATAGAAAAGTAAAACAGGAACAGTAAGGCGGGAGGCTGGGATGACTGGATAGGCTGCGGAAAGGGATAGATTTAAATAAGGGCTTCTCTGTCTGCTTCACTGTCGTGCATGATGCATTGGTGCCTTCCTGGTGGCTACTGAACTGTCTGGCCAGTCGTTTATTTGTGCATGAGTAAGAATGTATGCATATTAAAACTTCTAATAACTAGTACTAATAGTACATTTTCTTATTTCTTCATGTGTCAAGATTTAAATTAAAATTATATGTAACGTCAAGATAGAAACAGTCTATTGTCCTTTTTTCTCATCTGGAAATGATTGCAAGCATTGCTCTGCTGTGATGTATTGGACCTGATATCTGATCTCCAAAAAATGCAGGTTCCAGGCACTTTCATTTTAATTTCAAGTGTTTATCATAGCCCATCTCTACTTTAACTTATAGAAATCTTATATTTCCTACTATTGGACAATCCTACTGTAATTTTTTTTGTGTTCACTCAGAAATCCTTTCCCATTTTCAACTGGAGTCTGCAGACCATTTTTCAAGTCTGTAATTTCACCAGCTTCTCCAAGCGCCGCTACAGGTTGATATATAAAGCTCAATATAATCTGCGACGGTCCTTATTTTCTGTCTTAATTAAAAATGATATTCCTATATTCTACTGAATATTCTTCACCTTGTAATTTCAACTGCTAATAGCAATTTTCTGTTTCTCTAATTTGAACAGTTAGAACTAGCTCTGCTTCAGAATCATTTATCAGGGCTTAAGATAATGTAAGACAGGCCTAAGAGTGATTTTCTGTTCTCCCGTTAAACCTCTTCATATTTACTGCAGAGTTTAGGCTATTTCAGATATTTGTAATTTCAACATTTATTACTAGCACAAACCATTCTACACCGATATATCAAAACTTCATATAAAATAGGACAGTCCTAATTTTTTTAATTTTCTGTTAAGTATAAATAAAAAATTTCAAGGTAGAAATTCCACCAGTAAAATCAAGTGTGCCAGTGTATTTATATATTTTATTGAAGAGCATCACATTTGGTGGTCCCCTGAAATTCTACTGTCTCAAGTTTTTTTTTTCAGATTTATAATGTTAACATTTTGTCCAAACATGCCAGTGTATGTATAATCTATGGTTTAATTTAACACAGAAGAGGACTAATTAAAGTACAGCTCCTATTTACACAAGAACGTTTAGTACAGTCTGTCATTTCAACAGGTTGTCCAAGAGACTTGTTTTATTACAAGGATTAGTTACAACAGACCAAATTAAATATTACTCGTATTTTTCACAGATAATTTTTGATGTTTAAAATGCCAACACTCCAATCATACCTCAATACCTGCACATTTATATATTACGGTTAATTATACTATGGAAGACATCTAATTTCTGTGTGCAGAGAAAATGATATAAAGTAGAAACAGCAGGCCAGGATTTGTGGAAAAGCCACCTAGGCCTGGGCCTAGGGCGGCAGGATTTTAGGGGGGCAGCATGCTGTCCAACCACACCCACATTGGTTCAAAAACACTGGGAATTTTTTTTAAATTTCATGTGCACCAATCCCCATTGCTCCAATCGTGAAAATTTGCACGAATAAAAGGGAGGAGACAGGGGTGACAAATGGCAGTGGGCCTAGGGGCGCCCACTATATAAATCCAGCCCTGAGAAACAGGCAGGGGCCATAAAAACTTGTTTTGTACTGAAGTGCAGTGGTTTTTAATACACCTGAGGGTTTTTTTTAGACCAGAATAGGTGTTTTTGGTAGATTCCATGCGCTTGATGTTTCTGCTAATGATGTGCTTGATGTTTCTGTTTCGGCTCTCCCACTCAGTTGCCTGCTGCCACTTGCCCAGACATTATTTCAGAAATGTCAGACTGGTAGAGAAAAGTGTGAATGAGAGAGTAGGCTCAGCGCAGCGGGAGGAGAGGACATCATTTAAAAAAAATCCTTTATTTGTTCCCTAAGCATATGCCTCTGTTGCCTACCCCCAGTTCTGGCTCCATTTAGTAGAGGTTTTGCAAATCTATAAACTATTTAGCGACCATATCCTATAACAGTGGAAGAAAGATTCAGAATTTTATAGTTTCTCACTGAAAAATGTATGTTTGCTCCAAAAGATTACACCACTGTCAAGCAAGTTTTAAATTATGCAATGAGTAAAAATTATTTGCATTGCAATTACAGACTAAAGAAGAACATTACAGGGCATTTTTTTTGTCTTTTTTGCAAATTTTTATTCTCTTTGTGAATTTTATTATATTCCCCACTGGTGTTTAGCAGCACCTTCCCTGGAATTTATATTTCCTACTGGAAATAAATGTTCTCTTTTTTCCCCTGTCCCCTTATTCTTCAATTGTACATATAAAAACATTTCTGCAGAAGCACATAAAATTGCTTTCTCCTATCATTTTTTGTAAACATTGCAACAGTGGCTATTGGACTTTAAGTTCAGGCCACCCTTGGAGATACAACCTTTGGTTAAAGGGGTGGTTCACTTATATCAACTTTTGGGGGCATATTTACTAAAACTCGCTTTAATCAATTTTAAATGAAAACAAAGCCATCCAAACTCCCTTCCATGAATTGAACCCATTTATCAATAATTTTTCACAAAAAATCAGAGCTACAAAACATCTACCTATCATTATCTAGTGCAGATACCAATGTCAAGAAACAACTTCAGGGACAACTGCTATTGACTTCTATATCACCTTCACAGGTTTGAGATGGAGTATTTTCAAATTCGAACTTTAGTAGCTTTGGGGTATGACAAATCTCTAAAAATTTGAGTTTCTTTCCACAAAAAATTCTAGTTTTCCCCCTAAAACCCTTGACAAGAAAAAAATGGAGGTTTAATAAATGGGCCCCTTGGTATGTATATATAAGTATATTACTAGCAACTTTTCAGTTGGTCTTAATTTTTTTCAGTTTTTTTTAAAATTATTTGCCTTTCTCTTTTGCCAGCTTACAAATGAGGGTCATAGACCCCTTGAGCCAACACAAAAATATTTCTTTGAGGCTGCTATTTTGTTATTTTTTATTACTTAGCTTCCTATTTAGATGTTCTCCTATTCCTCCTCCAGTCTCCCATTTGAACCACTGCCTGGTTGCTAGTATTGATGAGCAAACTTTTTCAGCAAAAATTATGCATATAGAGTTTTCAAATTTTTGTCCATTTTATGAATTTTGGGCTAAATGGCACAGATGCACCCATCACTAGTTGCTAGGGTAAAGATAAGGTAAGATAGTTGCTGAAATAACAAACTGGAGAACTACTGAAAACAAATGCTAAATAACTGAAAAAAAAAAGAAGTGATTAATGAAGACCAATTGCAAATTGTCTCAGAATATCAATGTCTACATTGTACTAAAAGTTAATTTACAGGTGAACTACCCCTCTAAGGCCCCGTTGAGTTCATAGCCATTCAGCCACTGTTGATACATTTTCATCATAAATCTTACCCCTTGGAGATAAACATTCTCCCCAAATCTCTTTTTACCTAGCCTTTAGGTTTCATACAGTTAAAAACTGCACTCCACTTAACCGTGACTTTTGCGTTTACTTTATATTTATATTCTTTTTGTTAGACCTTCCCATTCTCTATATCTGTCTGTGCATTTTTAAGAGCCCTAAAGTATATGTAGGAATACAGCACTAGAATAGTGACACCTGGTATGATTAATACTGCTTTTGAAATATTGCTTTTTGACTTTGAATAATGTTTAAAAGAGGAAACTGTAAGAACTGGCAGAACTTTAATTGTTATCACCTTGATGATCTTTTTATTCATAGAAATTTAAGTTACATTCCCTAGAAACCTAAAAGTGTTACAAGATATGTTATTGGCATAAAGGTCATGTAGTCCAAGGCTGTTTTATAAACATAATGTATGCTGGTTATGGCATTTTTTCTTTTTTCTTCTTATGGCTACTCCTACCCGATATGTATGTTTTCTGTTATGAAATAATATATATATATATATATATATATATATATATATATATATATATATATATATAATCTCCACCAAAGAGGCCGCACTGCTCAGGACTTATTACAAATAAAGCACTTTTATTGGAAAAATCTAACGTTTCGGCTGTACCGCCAGCCTTTGTCAAAGTTACATGCATACAAACAGATTACCCTTAAATACCCAAACCCTGGCGCGAAAAAAACACCAGCCCTCCCTCAGGTGACGTGTTCAAAGAGAGCCAAGGTGTCAGTTGATACTAGTAAAGTCCATAACAATCAGATATTATTAGCGGCACATACTGGAAACAGTTTGTAGTCTTCATGTGATACCATTCCACACATAGTTGCAAACAAAATTATACATATTTAAGTAACAATTTAAAGAAGTGTTGCACAATCGCTACCCAATCGCTACTAATTAGCCGATCGGTTCAATCGCTGGGAGCACTCAATCTAAAGGGGAACAGAGGAACTTGCATGTTAATACAGTGTCAGTTCTAAGGTTACCTCCTCTCTGTAGCGATCACACACACTCGTCCGTGAAAACACCCACACCACCGTGCACACCCTCAACCAGCAAAATCAGGAGATCCGTGCCGAGTCCACAACTCCGCACCCAGACACACCCCCTGTGATGCGCCCACACCAAAAGCGCAGCCACCGTCCGTCTGCACTGGGAATGATCGTCTGAGTTTTCGGAGGCGCAGTCATAGCAACCCTCCTGTCAATACGTTCAGTGTAGCGTCTTGGCCGCGCATTCATTATGCATCAGTCCAATCCGTGTGAGTGATAGGACTACCATACCCGTCCATGATATGTGCAATTTAACCCCTTCATGGGCCGTGTCTGTATCAAAAAAATAAAAAATAATCACTAAAAAACATCAAGTTAGTGTATCAGTGAATACTTAAAAATTGGAAATCAGTACCACCCATATACAGTGTAAAAGTTTAAAATAATGGTAAAAGGAGTAAAAACATCCTTACCAAGGGATCCCCAGCTATATAATGCCAACCATTAGGTATTGGGTGGCTCATCTATAAAAGTGCTACAGTGCCATTAAAACCAGTCAGCTAGGTATATCTCTATAGTTATGGACAAATTACACCCGCCTCTATAACCTATTTTAAAAAAGGGGGTACTGCTGTACCACCCTCATAAGTGTCTACAAAGAACAACACCTATGACCCTTCCAAAGTTAAAAATAACTACCCTATTGCCAGTGTTACTAAAGTTCTCTAACATGGTTAGAAACTCATCTAAAATACTATCCATTAGTTATAGAAATGAGATAAATAAGCAAATAGTCTATAAACACCGATATACACTGTTCACTGAAACTGAGAAACTCTTCTGCCCAATCGGTACACTGATTCTAATCACATAGTAACACTACATATTGTACAGAACCCTCCTTAGTAGAAAGGTGCATAGGAAACCATCTCGTTTAGTCCACCCGGGCTGATCGTATTCAGCCTATGGATCCATCTTAGTTCGGCTTGCAACAATAACTTCTCTCGATCTCCGCCTCTAATCGGTATAGGGATGTGATCAATGATCATGCAACGGAAACTCGCCAAGGTGTGTTTGTATTTCAGAAAATGGGCCGCAACAGGAGTCTCTGCATTGCCCGTCTCCAATGCATGTCTTATCGAACTTCTATGATTGGCCATCCGATCTCTTAAGTTGGTGATAGTTTTCCCCACATAGAATAATCCACAGGGGCACTTAATAAAGTAGATTAAGAATTTTGATGTGCAGGTGAGTCTGTGTCTAATCTCGATCTTTTTCCCCGTATGTGGATGGTTGAAGGTGGGCCCCACTATCAGGTGGTTGCAGGTGGTGCACGAAGGACATCTATAACACCCATTTTTTGCTGTAGAAAGCCACGTATTCATCCCCGCCTTCTGATAACAATGTGCCGGGTCTGTTTTTACAAGGAGATCCCGTAGGTTTCGTCCCCTCTTGTATGAAATACGTGGTTTGCACCTAAAGATAGGTGGTAATGTACGATCCCTCTCGAGGACAGACCAATGTGTCTGTATAGCATCCGTTAGAGGTTTATTATCTGGTGTAAAGGTAGTCACATAGGTCAATCTCATCTCACCATCTTGATCGGATCTCGAGGACGTCCCCTCCAATAATCCTTCCTGGGTTTGCTCCAATACCTTGTCTTTACACTCAAGCAGCCTCTGTCGGTTATAGCCTCGTTGTATGAACCGTTCAA
Organism: Xenopus laevis; assembly: GCF_017654675.1. Classification (NCBI taxonomy): domain Eukaryota; kingdom Metazoa; phylum Chordata; class Amphibia; order Anura; family Pipidae; genus Xenopus; species Xenopus laevis. The sequence goes on along the minus strand of NC_054371.1, from coordinate 66,780,741 downwards.
TCATGTCATCCAGTTGTTCAATGAGCTTAGTGCGTTCAGTATTGTTCCTCACCATTCGAATCATTTGTGCATAAGGGATGCTCTTCAAAATATGTGGTGGATGGCACGAAGTGTGTAGTAAGATAGTGTTGCGGTCAGTGGGTTTTCTGTAGGTGGTCGTTTGAAAGCTCTGTTCCACAAGTCTAATTGTGAGGTCCAAAAACGAAATCTGATGTTGATCTATAGAAGCAGTGAATCTGATGGTCGAGTCCAGCGAGTTCAGATCGTATAGCATACGTTCAAACTGATGTTTGGTCCCCGTCCAAACAAGGAATAGATCATCTATGAACCGGTACAGTCTATAGATATACTTGCCATAGTGTGGTATTATCATCCTCTCCTCGTATCTCGCCATATAAAGATTCGCAAAGGCAGGAGCCACATTCGACCCCATACTGGTGCCACTGATCTGGAGAAAATATGACAATTCAAATTTAAAATAGTTGCAAGTGAGGCATAGCCTAAGAAGATCCATTAAAAAGTCAGTGTGTGGACGTTTGCTCTCAGGAAATTCGCATAGGGATTCGTGGACTATCTGTATACCCTCTTCAATTGGGATCACAGTATATAGTGACGTCACATCCATCGTAACCAGCCAAGAACCCACTGGTACAGGGGCTGCTCCACGTATTTTACTGAGGAAGTCACCTGTGTCCCTGATGTAGGAGGAGGTACTCATAACGACCGGTTGCAGAAAGTGGTCCACGTATCTCGCTAGGGGTTGTAATAGGGAGCCTCTCGCACTCACAATGGGGCGGCCAGGGGGTTTTTCACTGTCCTTGTGGATCTTGGGAAGTGTATATATTATAGGGCAAATAGGGTGTTCACTTGTAAGGAATTTTTTGGTGTTTTCAGTGAGATATCCCATAGTATAGCCCATATCAATAACATTGTCAATGCGAGCCTTGAATTTAGTTGTCGGATCCCCGGGCAATTGTAAATATACGGTCTTATCCCCCAGTTGACGCAAAATTTCACCCCTATAGTCACTATAGTTCTGTACCACCACTGCTCCCCCTTTATCAGCAGGTCTGATTACAATATTAGTGTTATGGGAGAGAGAATGAATAGCATCCCGTTCAGCTTTCGTTACATTAGGGCGTGTCACACTGCCAGGGGTTACCTTATGGGTCTCATCAACCAATAGCCGAGTAAATGCCTCTATAGACTTTGGGGTATTCGTTGGTTCAAAATTGCTTCTTGCTCTAAAGATTTCCACTTGCTGTCCAGGTACTCGAAAATGTTCTTTCAATTTCAGCGTTCGCTGAAATCTATGGATATCGGTCATCATATCCAATGGTTTGCTGTAAAAAGAGGGGATAAATGACAAGCCTTTTGTTAACAATTTAGTTTCAGCTTCATTTAGTACCTGGGAGCTCAAGTTGAAAATCACTTTCTCGGTGGTTTCACCCCTCTCGCTGTTGATCTTGTGCTTAATCCCACCCCTTCTTTTATGCGGCCTTCCCTGTCGCCAACTTGAGGGCCTCGGTCTAAAAAAGGAGTTGAGCCAAGAGGTGTAGCTGAGGCCATCTGTGGCACCAATCCATCACGTCCACTATTCGATATGTTGGAGCGCCCGCCCCTACCTCTCGGGTACCATCTTCTCCTATTTGTGTCCGGGGTATCGACATCAGAAGAATTAGAAGTGTACGCAGAGGAGTCCAGGCGGGTGTATCCTCCTGCGTGGGGTCTCTGTGTTCTATTAGGCTGATTCAGCTCCCCCCCCGTCAGCCACCGGTATACCCGTCTATTTTGATAGTCGGCATTAACCGTCACCACCTTTTGTTTTTTGAACTTGTGCAGTTCCATGGTATAGCGGGATAGCTGTAGTTGCAGTTTCTCAAGCCATTTGGTATCCAAATCATTGGACAAAAAAGGCAGGTGTGCATTCTCAAAGGCTGCAAGCTCGCTGCGTGTAGAGATAAGATTTTTAGACACCTCTTCAATTACCAATAACATTAAGTCCATAGAACATTTGTTCAAAATTTGACACCAGCGTTTGCACTAATGGTTGGCATTATATAGCTGGGGATCCCTTGGTAAGGATGTTTTTACTCCTTTTACCATTATTTTAAACTTTTACACTGTATATGGGTGGTACTGATTTCCTATTTTTAAGTATTCACTGATACACTAACTTGATGTTTTTTAGTGATTATTTTTTATTTTTTTGATACAGACACGGCCCATGAAGGGGTTAAATTGCACATATCATGGACGGGTATGGTAGTCCTATCACTCACACGGATTGGACTGATGCATAATGAATGCGCGGCCAAGACGCTACACTGAACGTATTGACAGGAGGGTTGCTATGACTGCGCCTCCGAAAACTCAGACGATCATTCCCAGTGCAGACGGACGGTGGCTGCGCTTTTGGTGTGGGCGCATCACAGGGGGTGTGTCTGGGTGCGGAGTTGTGGACTCGGCACGGATCTCCTGATTTTGCTGGTTGAGGGTGTGCACGGTGGTGTGGGTGTTTTCACGGACGAGTGTGTGTGATCGCTACAGAGAGGAGGTAACCTTAGAACTGACACTGTATTAACATGCAAGTTCCTCTGTTCCCCTTTAGATTGAGTGCTCCCAGCGATTGAACCGATCGGCTAATTAGTAGCGATTGGGTAGCGATTGTGCAACACTTCTTTAAATTGTTACTTAAATATGTATAATTTTGTTTGCAACTATGTGTGGAATGGTATCACATGAAGACTACAAACTGTTTCCAGTATGTGCCGCTAATAATATCTGATTGTTATGGACTTTACTAGTATCAACTGACACCTTGGCTCTCTTTGAACACGTCACCTGAGGGAGGGCTGGTGTTTTTTTCGCGCCAGGGTTTGGGTATTTAAGGGTAATCTGTTTGTATGCATGTAACTTTGACAAAGGCTGGCGGTACAGCCGAAACGTTAGATTTTTCCAATAAAAGTGCTTTATTTGTAATAAGTCCTGAGCAGTGCGGCCTCTTTGGTGGAGATTGTTTGCAGCTTTTTTGAGACGTGCACCCAGGCAATGTGACGACTACTTATCGTGAGTGCTGGGATTTTGGGGAAAATATATATATATATATATATACAGTATATATATATATATATATATACAGTATATATATATATATATATATATATATATATATATATATATATATATCACTATATCTTCAAGCTTTTTAGGAGTTACTTTCACCAACACATATTTTTTCGACTGTAACATACTGTTATTTATATGAAAAAAAATGCATTGTTGCCTCTCTAAACCACAGTAAAGCCATCCTCTCACCAGCAATACTTTGGAGATTGGCTCCATAGACTTCTTAGACTGGTGGCATATATTTTGCCAGCACAGAAGAGTTTGCCCTTGTCTGCACTATTTTAAAAAGAAACTGCTTGATACAGGCTGTTCTCAATTAAAAATATGCATTAGACTATTTCAGGCAAAGAACCTTCTGGACAAGCAGTTTCAGGTTGTTTCAACTGAAGTTGGTGAAAATTGTCTAAGGTGGTTCTGAGCACATTTTGTTGTGTGCCATAGACTTTAGGTATAACCTGTCATGATAGGAGAAGGAGACGTCTTCCCATAGACGTCAATAGAGTTTTCACGTGATAAACCATGAGATACATTTTTCTGAACTGAATTGCATCTCAAATTGAATCTCGTCTATGAGTTTTCACATGATAAACTTTTTCTCACTGAATTGAATCTGGCCCTATTTTCAAAATAAATATCCCAATCTTGCCCAGATTTGCCCAGATTTTTATATATAAATAAACGCAGAGCTAATTTGTTCTTTGTGCAATTAATTTAGCTCTGCCCAGTATTTATAAATCACCCCCAAGGTGTTTCTGATCAAATGTAGGACTTCAGAATGTTCAATAAAATAGTTTGAAAAATGGTATAAAATTTTGTGTTAAAATTAGTGCAGTTTTTTTATTTGGCTTTTTCCAAGTTAATCATCTGCCTTTATATCAGGCTTAAAATATAGGCTTCCCATTGCACATAGTGCTTGAAAGAGTATTCAAGCTCTCCTCTAAAATCTTGTGTAGTGATGGGCGAATGTATTCGCCAGGCGCGAATCCGCAGTGAATTCCGGCGCATTTTCACTGGCGCCATTACGCGAATTTCTCGCCATTTCACGAATTTTGCTGGAAACGGCCCAAATTCGTCCATCACACGGAAGTATAAGAGGCCCACTATATCATATACATATAATCAACACAGAAAAATTATCATAGCCTAATGTTCTTTGCTCGTTCCTAAATTAAAAATTACCATTATTGTAACAAATTAAATTCTAAGCAACTCTTTTTAATTACACAATTTTAAGCCATTTGTTAACATATTTTCTATTAAAAGCAATACTGGCATCACACGTAGTTAGGCAACATATTTTCCCCATTGCAGGGAAAGAAATGTGGAAGTGTTGGAGCTTCAGTGGGTAGCAATCCATGACAGACCTTTCTAGGCTCTGTTTCTCTTCGTGGCAATGGGTTGGTAGAAATCATATGAAATTCCAGCATTCAAAAAGGATTGTATCGTTGTATAAAAATTAACTAAGTAACTTTCTGCCATCTGTAGTTGGTAAAGTTACTTAAAGGTTTGTCGAAGGATTATAATCAAGAATATCTTTTGAAAAATATTCATTCAAAGGTACTAGATCTTACTTTACACATTGAGATCAATTATTATTAGTATATTTCAATGTTGAACTCATATTTTTAGATTTAACTGTACTCAATTTGTGCAGGGCAATCGCTGTTGTGTTTCATATTTTTCCTACCGGTTCAAGGGTTGTTCTGTTTTAAACTAGCCATAAAACCATACATGGAACCTGGTCTCTAGCAACAATTTAAAGAAATCTGTTTATAGATGTAAGGGCACCCCATTGCACATTATTACAATATTTTGCCAAGTTCTGTAACCAATATATCCCTTCAAAAAGTACATTTATCTCACATGAACAGGGACCCTAAATGTGAAGTTGAATGCAATTTGAGACTACTGTAGATAGTGATGGGTGAATAAATTCGCCAGGTATGGATTTGCAGCGAATTTCAGTGTTTCGCCACCAGCAAACTGCATTGAAAATTTGCCTGCAAAAAATCCACTGTGACAAAAAAAATTGCTGCGCATCACTGAATGAATAAACATTCTATTCACCATAAAGAGCAATATATAAACATTATATTTTAACTGAAACAGTCATACATTTTAAATCAGCGCTTGAAACTTTAGAGCAAGACTGTTTTACTGCCTTGAAGATATGATGTGTATGAGAAATCACATTAACTTATGAATGTATTGTGGTGGTTTAATAATTCATTGGAATAGTTTATTTAAAATTAACATCGTGTTACTGCTAAAGAAAGCTTTCGTTTAATTAAGCATTACAGAACATTGTAAGGAATAATCAATTTATTATAAGTCGCGATTGCATACTGCTCAATAATTTTAATGTGAGCATCTTTCAGAACAGCTGTAGCATCTCACATTTGCTAAAAATTAGTTATGCTGTAAAATGTTTTCTTTCTTTCATTCTTTCTTTCTTTCTTTCTCTCTTTCTTTCTTTCTTTCTTTCATTCTCTCTCAAATCTTTGAAAGCTCTTACAGTTATAGACTGGGTTCAACACTGGACAGAGCAAACACAAGTGGAATTTGAAAACATGGGACTGAGTAATGGAACTTCCAAACTGCCAGAGGGTGATATATTTGTTCTTAATGATATTACTTAAGAGAATTTCATTTAAGTGAGGCCAACTTGGTGCATGAGATCCTTGGAATAATATGATTCAATTGCTTTTTGTATAAATTCAGTACTATTTAAAAAAAAAAAAGCATTACTTTTCTAAGTATTTATAGAAATAAGGCATGAAGGCATTTGATCTTTGAAGGGCAAAAAAGCTGAAAAAACCCTGATGGAAAGTATTATTTCATGTATTCTTCTGTTTTGGACAAAATTCTGTTTCTCTGTCTTTCTTTTATCTTTGCATTTAATAAAATAGGAACAGGAGCTCTATTTTATTACATCCCACAATTGCAGCATTTTATTGCTTCAATGTCATACTATAAAGTCAGCCTTTATAAGGCATAGGCTTGTGGAACACATGGCCTGAAACTGGTTATGCCACCTGTCATAGATTAAAATGAATATCTGCCTAATACAACTGATTTCAACCCAAAAATGATCAAATGTGCATTTTCAGGAAAAAATATGCCTGTAAAACAGTTTTAGACAAATTTCCATTGTAGTCATAGATAGGTGGCATGATTTTCTGCAGAGAAACTGATACCTATGTCATAAGCCTATAGTTGCTATACAGCTATATAGTCCATTTACAAATATATCTGCTGCTAAGATTTGCACAAACTCTGTTGCCCTTATCCCTTGTCCACTCCTTCTGTGGCACAATGTGCTATGAAGTTGACAGATATTTATATAATATGTAGTAGATATTTATTTACGAAGTATACATTGCAAAGAAAGTATACTCTGGTGTTCAATTCTTTTTTGTCAAACCTAGGTATCCAAATTAATGTATTAATTTGGATACTTTTCAGCTGAACTATCAACTCTGCCCTTGTGTAGTTTCTATAATTTTTTATTAATATAATGGGACATTAGATCATGGCCTCACTCTCCACCAAGCTCTTTCCATCTTCAGGCAAAGTCTATGGGGCAGATTCACTAGGATGAAGTAGCTAACACTAGCTACAATTCACCAGCGTTGCCACCCGCAGGGATATCGCCAATTCAGGCACAGGCACCAATTTACTAGCGAAAGAGACCATCAAAAGCTTTCATTCGCACTCTTATCACCAGGCGACTTTTCGCTTTGGCGAAAGGTTGTTACTCCGCAAATTCAGTAAAGTGCAGATTTTACTGAATGCCAGAGTTGACTTTGTGACCTCAGACTATTGTAACAAAGCAGCTGGGCATAGATGGGCGATATGTTTCTCCCAGGGTGTTATATAATACAACACCCTGGAACATGGAGTAATTAATACAGACCAAAGTTGCAAGGTAATTGCTGCAGCTAAAGTACCTGACCCCTCCCACCTCAGGGTGAGAGAGCAGGAGCTGGACTACACAGGGAAGGTACTGGTTACCAGTGATTGTGTAATATATTTTGGTTCTTTTGCTGTTAAATTGATGTTGGGAAAGCCACCCAACTGTAGTTAGGCTGCCAACTGTGTTTAACTCTGGTGCAAGGGTTTATTTTTCCTTGTTTTCATTTCTTTGTGTGCTTGTTACCAAAGACTGTGTAACAGAATAAACTGCTGGCACTTGCCTTTAAGAAGAGCGACTTCTCAGACTGCTTTGTTTATCCTAAAGGACTGTGGAAAGTGGCCCCAAGACACTGACCCAGGTACCCCTACAGGTCTAGTTGTCACACCATGCAAAGTGCTAAAAAAAAAAGCTACATCTTCCTCAATCTTCTGTCACTTACATTATATACTGTGTGTTCTGAAAATGCATTAAAGTTACAAAAACGCTGCAGACTTTTCTTTTTTTGAAGTGGGATTGTCTGCAAAACTTTATTAAGGTTTTGTTAAAGGTTTCCTGGACATTTGCAATGAAAAGTGGTAAATTTAAGCATTTGCACCAACATTTATTAGAAAGATCACCATACAACTTTAAATTACCCACCGTATGCAAAATGACCTAAGCGCAAAATCACTAGCAAATTATTGCTAGGCACAAAGAACGCTGTCGCATTTTTCAATATGAAATGCTCGCACTGCTGAAGTAACGCTACCAAAAAGTCACCTGCGTTAGGCGCCCAGGGTGCAACTTATTATATATTTGTGAATTAGTGTAGTGGTAGCAAATTTGCGCCTGGCGAAGTGGTGTGATTTGTGCGAAGCGTTCGCTGGCGACAGTTCACCCTTTAAGGAATCTGCCCCTATATCTCTTGCACCCTGTTTAGTAGCATTGTCAATTTTTGTACATGAACCGATTAATAGATGACAGACTCCAAAAAAAGCATGATTCATAAAGTTTTGTACTTAAAATTGCACACAGGTAAAAAAAAAATATGTAAAAAATAAAAAGAGAAAAGTAGACACAAAGGGGGTTATTTACTAAAATCTGACCGTAAACTTGAATTATTTGAATTTTTCTGGCTTCTTTCCTGAATTGCTCAATTTTTTTGAGTTTGAGATTTTTGGGCTAAAGCAGACCATCATACTGTAACTTCAATTTGGGATAGGTGCCATGGCCTTGAAAGTTCTGAGACAGCGAATTTTCTGTTTCTGTCTTTTTGTAGCATCAGGGTACAATAAATCTAGAAAAAATTTAGTTTTTTTCCTCTAAAAAATGTTTGCCCCAAAAAGCCCGACCAGAAAAAGCCCGACCAGAAAAATTTGAGGTTTAATAAATAACCCCCTGAATCTCATTATATTAATCACTTTGCTCTTTTAAATGAAATATTTTATGCAAATTATTTGTACAACTCAATGTTTCTTTTTCTTCTTTGCAAAGGAAGTGGCTTTCCTTATGAAATATATTGCCCCAGCCAGCTGTTTAATATATCCTTATTTTGGGGTCCATGCAAAGATTATCGGTCATAATAGTGATAATCAAAATGTCCATGAACAATTGAAAGTAATCATTCACAAGTGTGCCATAGTTCTAGATTAGAAGAAAACATACTGCAAGATACCATACCATTATTCTATAACACAAATTAGAGTATGAAAGCAGTATGAAATTTATGCGTTTTGGCGCTGGCGAATCAGTGACAATTTGTCAATTAATAGACGGCCATTGACTTTAATATGCGTCGGAATTGTCTCTGGTGTCAAAATATAAAAATTTTGACACCGGCAAATTTTCACGAATTTATGAGTCGGCCCCCGAAACACGCTAATTTGGTGCAAATTTGCATCTGGCGAATAAATTCACTGGCATCAAAATGCTGACGCCGCCGTCTAAATTTACGTTTTGGAAAATTCAATAATTTACATATTTAGTTACATATTTGGAGGTCACTGAATCTGGTGAGATTAAGGGGCCTATTTATTATACTGTGTAAAACTACATTTGCCAGAAAAACTGTGTCAAAAGCTGTGACACTAAAAGTGTGTGATATTTTACGCAATGTGAATGCCAGTTTTTTCATCATTATGTTATACTGCTTTTTTCCAGCATATGTTGCTGAAAGAAAAAGCACATAAAAAACAACAACACATTTTTACTCTATTTTTTTACACAGTGATGCTTGGCAATGGTGCATTATTCCGCTGTTTTTTATACCACATAATAAATCTCCCCCTTAGTAATAGGTCAGCTAATTCAGCAGTTGAGGTTCCAACAAGGAGCAGACCAGTACTCTACCGGTTCCACCCCAAGCCTGGGACATAGAGAAAGAGGGAATTAGGTTAGGTCTAGTACCTAGACACATGGCCAACTATACCTGGAGTCTGTACAGTCAAGATCCCTTTGCCTGAGCCGGTAGAAGAGGAGGGTAGGCATCAGGGGAGCACAGTTGCCTAGGTATCCTGATTAAATGATATTGACCATGGAAATCATGCGGTCATTACTGTCGGAGAAGCTGGTGTTGGGGAAGTTTTTCCTGTGATCTGCAAGACCATGTGTACCTCTGTATGTGACCGTAGTGTGTGTCATAAAAAGTCATAATTAAGTCAGTTTGGGGTAAATCGTTACAACTGACTCAAGGATTAGAGTCCCACCACAGAAGACCTTCCAAGGTAAACTCCAGGGGATTCTCCTTTTCCATGATTCTACCTCTACCACAGTCCAAACAGTTACAGATCATATTTGGGTACTAACCATCTACACTGCTTGCATGAGCTTCAGCCTGGAATCCCATTTAAAACTAAATTATCACTTACTCCTGTTTCTAAATATAGGAACTAACTGACCATTAGCTTTAATCTGTTATGCCAGAGTCCATCTGCATTTAGGTCATTCTTAAACTACTGGCACCAACAACTCTCCTCTTTGAATGGAGTCTAACAGGCTAAAAAATAGTTATTATGCCTACCTTCCACAACGGTTTATGTTGTCTTTTCCTTAAACAGATGTTATGCTGCTTTTTAAAATGAAAACACAGTACATACTATTCCTGGTAGGTATATCATCCAGGCTATTGCAGCTTAAAGTGTTATTGACAGTTTTGTCACTTTTAATTGCAGAACCACATCTAAATAGTTTTGTTGGGAGTCTAATCCTTTCCAAACACTGCAACCACACAACACAGCCTTTATTTGGGCATAGTCGTGCTGCAATCAAAACAACCCAATGTATGAAAAGGAGTAGCTTTAAGAGCATGTGGGTTGCCTCTGTTTACTGTACTGTACTTCCTACTGTATTCCAAAGGCACACAGGCAGGTTGGTTCATGATCACATTAACCCTAGTTTTTGAATGTATATGGTAGTGACTAAGGCTGTTATTGTTCTATGGAGTGTATAGATACATCTGTATAAGTATGTGTAGATATGTTCACTGGGGTTCATTTGGATGATTGAACTTGGTGGACTTTTGTCTTGTTTCAACACAATTTAATTATGCAACTATGTAAATATGATTAAAAGAACCTAAAGGAGAAGTGTAACAATGTTTCAAGAATCAGAGCTAGAAAACATAAAGGGATTAGCAAAACTGCTTTTACTTTCATTTACAAATAACAAAAGCTATTGTCTACTCAATCTGTATTGGAAAGTTAATGACTTTTTTCATTATGGTTACATAATGTCCCTTTTAAATATCATTAGCACTTTACCTTTTAATTTGCAAGCATGTTAATTAGCAAAAATCATCACAAGGCACCTTAAATTTCTACAGACCATCTTAATTTAACTCGTGATTTCTAGATAAAACAATGTGCTTTAGCTTTTTGCAGATACACACTTGTTAAGTTGATCTTGCACATATATCATCCCATTAGGAGTAGCTTAAGGGAACCTTAGTGGTTCATTTGTATTAATTTGTTGTTTGGGCTTTGTGTATGTGATGAATTGATTGAGGCATACATTGGTATCAATATAATCAGTCATGTTAGTCAGCAGTGTGGTTGTTTTTTTAATGAACTAAAACACGAGCACAGATAATGAAATCACATTTTTCACTGTCATTGAATTTAGAGCTGTTTATTTATAGAGGAATTGTGGGAAATGAATGTGACTGTTGGGAAAAATGTAAGATCAAATTAATACCTAAATATGTTTAAAAGGAAATGCAGGCAGCATCATACTCATATTTTCTAGTGAGAAAGGGAAAATACCTCTAGCTTGACTAATGGCAGATATATTAACTATTATGCAGGGGAATGCAGAGAGATTCCCAGCAGATCAGTATTTTATAAAATTATCGATGCTATGCTGATTGATAATCAGTAAGCATTTGATCAAATTGACACATTTATGAAAGGAAATACTATAAATGTGTCAGTTCAAAGTAGTCAAACACATTTTGTTACAGTTACATAGTTACATAGTTAAATTGGGTTGAAAAAAGACAAAGTCCATCAAGTTCAACCCCTCCAAATGAAAACCAGCATCCATACACACACCCCTCCCTACTTTTAATTAAATTCTATATACCCATATCTATACTAACTATAGAGTTTAGTATCACAATAGCCTTTGATATTATGTCTGTCCAAAAAAATCATCCAAGCCATTCTTAAAGGCATTAACTGAATCAGCCATCACAACATCACCCGGCAGTGCATTCCACAACCTCACTGTCCTGACTGTGAAGAACCCCCTACGTTGCTTCAAATGAAAGTTCTTTTCTTCTAGTCTAAAGGGGTGGCCTCTGGTATGGTGATCCTCTTTATGGGTAAAAAGTTCCCCTGCTATTTGTCTACAATGTCCTCTAATGTACTTGTGAAGTGTAATCATGTCCCTCACAAGCAACTTTTTTTCCAGAGAAAACAACCCCAACCTTGACAGTCTACCCTCATAATTTAAGTCTTCCGTCCCTCTAACCAATTTAGTTGCACGTCTCTGCACTCTCTCCAGCTCATTTATATCCCTCTTAAGGACTGGAGTCCAAAACTGCACTGCATACTCCAGATGAGGCCTCACCAGGGACCTATAAAGAGGCATAATTATGTTTTCATCCCTTGAGTTAATGCCCTTTTTTATGCAAGATAGAACTTTATTTGCTTTAGTAGCCACAGAATGACACTGCCCAGAATTAGACAACTTCTTATCTACAAAAACCCCTAGATCCTTCTCATTTAAGGAAACTCCCAACACACTGCCATTTAGTGTATAACTTATATTATTTTTGCCAAAGTGCATAACCTTGCATTTATCAACATTGAACCTGATTTTCCAGTTTACTGCCCAGTTGAGTGTTAGAGCTCAGCACTGACACTTATCTCTAACACATTTCTGAATCAGTAATCCCTGGAGCAAAAAGAAAGCGAAAACTCGTGACAATTTGTTTCTATGCTGGTACAAATCATTCCACTATTGGAAACAGGTTGTTACATCTGGAATGACTAGTATCTTTTTACCAAGTGCAACCATTGTTAACACTTGGAAAAATGTGTGTTATTTAAAAACTGGTCCATAACTTATGTATAGTGATGAGCGAAACGCATTGAAGTCAATGGGTCTCAAAATTATTATAATGCGCTTCAATTTTGACGCCCGCAACTATTTTTATATGCATGCCTATTTTGTACAAATGCATTAAATTCAATGGGCGTCCGAATAATTTTGACGCACATCAATTTCTAAGTGTACTGACTATTCTGACTATCGAAACATGGAAATTTGCCACAAATTCGCATCTGCCAAATTTATTCGCCAACCACTACTTTTGTAGCACCTGGCAGAGCATTGTGATGGGGTAGTTGGACAATGTTATAAAAGCTGCAATGCTGGCATCAGATTAAATAAGTGAGAAGTTAACAACCTTTTGATTCTGGTTGCTAGATCTGGTGATTTCTTTTACTTTTAATACATTACCTCAAAAGATGTTAATTTTAGATACAAAATACATACTGTAGTGCGTCATTAACAAAACATGGCTGACCCCAGTGCAAGATTGGCCCACTTTCTACTCAGTCCCCCAGAAGAACACAATAAATACACATCTTGTCAAGCCTAGTGGGGTATCTACATTTTCTGCACCCCAATACCACCTGCCACACTGTAGAAAGTTTGTTCATGGATAGTACAATATTATGCAATTTCAAAATCATTTAAATTTGTACCCAAAGCCCAGAAAACTCACTTACAATTAAGTATAGCTTGTGATCAGAAAGCCATATAGTTCTGTTTCTATATATAAAAAGGGCAAAGAAGAAAAAGTAATAGACACATGTACATAAACACAAACAAAAATTAATCATTTTCAAAGATGTCTCAAGCTGCTATCTAGTCCATAGTTTGTATTAGTATAGCATTGAGTAGAATTATTTTATTGACTTCCCCATGAGCATGTCCATGAAGAAGTCTTCCCTTTTTTAGTTTGACTAATAGCACATTCACATTATGTATAATTTTAAACTTGGTAATCATAATCATCATCACAATTAATACCATCAAAGTTTTGTGATTCTTTTCCTACTACTGAAGTGTTATACATTAAGGGGGTTATTATTTAGGTTTTTTTTTGCAGCGTTAAACCCAAAAAAGTTGTGATAAAAAAGACTCAATTTTTTCACAATTTATTATGAGCTGAATCTGTTCCAAGTCCGAAATCCAAAAATACACCATCTAAAACCTGACAAATTAATGTTAAAGTTAATGCAAATGTCCCCTTAACTATTTGAAGATGTTTTAACCCTCACACATTTTTTGTGGTTTTCAGGTGTCAAATGTGAAAAAATTTGGATTTTTCGTGCAACAATCCAAAAATGTTGCGGTCTTTTTCACATTCCAATTTTTCCACCTTTTTTTTATTGATAAATAAGGGCAAATCATGAACTCTAGTTTGGTCAGACTTTTTTTTTATTTATAAAAATCAGAAAAATTCTGAATTTTGTAAATAATTCTCCCCGTGTAAAACCGATTCTGCCATTTTTATTTGCAGGCAATTGTAATTCCAGTCAGGCTAAGTGGGGTTGTGAGTATGTTCAGAAGCCCTCTTTTATTTGAATTGGCGCTGCTTGCCCCTCCATGTTTTTTGCCTTATTCACAATAAAAGGTAGCTTTTGACATTATACGTAAACAGGAATGTAAAATGAAGCGTTATTACAATACTTATTCCAAGCATGGCTGAAGCTGGAAAACCCACACTTGATCTACTATAGAAAGAAAAAAAGAAGGAAAGTAAAAACAAAACATAAAAACAAAACTTTATGGGGCCAGTATTTAGCTGCCTTTATGTTCAACCTTTGTCTGAACATTTAAACACGTGAATGCCAGTCATTTTTTCCCATATGGTTGCAAACAGTGACTTTTTGTTGAAGAGCACTGAAGTCAATGGAAGCAGAAGTTATATTGAAGCTAAGGTGTTTTTAGCTGTGCAATAACATATACATTTCCCTGCTATTTTAGAGAAGGTTCTCGCCACTATGTTATAACTGTCCTTCATATAAAACCAAAGACTGCCATATTGACAATCACTTTCTAAATATGGTACACAGACAGCATCTTAGATAGATGGGGAGGGACCTGATCAGATTCATTGATGTGGAAGGCAAAGGGATGCATAATAAAAAGCTTGTTTTTTCCTAGCAAAACAAATACAAGGCAAAATTATAGTGTGGAGCAGTGGAAATTTTCAACAATGACAACATTTTCATTGATGGTCCTTAATCCAGAAACTATGGGACAGATTGAATTCAGTGAGAAAAAGGTTTATCATGTGAAAAATCATGGACGATATTCAATTTGAGATGCAATTCAATTCAGAAAAACATATACCACAGTTTATCACAGTTTATCATGTGAAAACTCTATTGAAGTCTATAGGAAAAACCTGGAACGGAATTTGGAGAAAGGTTTTTTCTCCTTGATTAGAATCTTGTTCATGAGTTTTCACTTGATAAACCATGAGATAACTTTTGATCACTGAATTGAATCTGGTCCAATACACATTGATCATTTTATAGTGGACATTCTGGACTTTTGTACCTATCAAGGGTGGAAAATGGAAAAGACCAAACATATTATAATTGGAATTTTATATAGTGCTGGCAGGGCTGATGACCAGAGAAAATCTGGGCAGCTATTTTCTTAATGAAACTGGAAATGATGCAAATGATGCAATTTTAGGAGGAATTGGATCTGGAGGCAGGAAGTAGAATTAAATAGGAATCAAAGGAAGTACACCATGGTAATGGTGCTCTGTAATGATACTGATAGAATGGGAGCTTTTGAAAATACTAGTTTTGTTTTTTATATGTTAAGTTAAAGGATGCATAGGAATAGAAAGAACAGATGCAGCTGGTCACTTAGGAAGATGACAGTTAGGGGCAGATTTATCAAAGGTCGAAGTGAAAATTCGAATTAAAAAAAATTTGAATTTCAAGCTAATTTTTGTGTACTTCGACTAGGAAATAGTCCAAATTCGATTTGAATTTGAAAAAAATTGAAAATTCAAATATTGAAATTTATCATGTACTGTCTCTTTAAAAATTCGGCTTCAACCATTCGCCATCTAAAACCTGCCGAATTGCTGTTTTAGCCTATGGGGGACCTCCTAGAACCTATTTGGATTCAATTGGTGGTTTTTTTTTTGGAAAAACTTTCATTCGTACGTATTAGATCGAAAACGGACCTGTTCGATTGTAAACTGACCTAGAAAAAAAACCTATATTTTTTTGAAAAATTTCGATTGGTCTTTTTTTAATTCAAATTTCGAAGTTATGGGAATTAAAAAAATCTCCCATTACTTTGAAAATTCGACCCTTGATAAATCTGCCCCATAAAGTAGGGTCAGGATCCACCGTGAGAAAGTTCTAGCAAGTTTCTTATGGAAAATCTCCCTTGGCAGACAGATTAGAGAGATTAGAGTCTTTAGAGATCTTGAATTGCTCAGTTTGAGCTGAATGTAGTGGAGAACCATCTGCTTAAAGTGGGCAGTGTAGAGCACTGGTGGAGAGGAAACTGGTCCAGAGACAACTTGGAGACAACACATACGAATTGCTTGAGGGGATGGTAAATAAGGTACAATATTTGGCCTTAGAGGATTTAAGGCTTTGTAAACCCAAATATAGAATTATGCATTATAAAAACAAATAATAATGACAACACATTCTAAGAAACATTCCATTAAATATTAATGTAAAATGTATAATGGTTTGAAATTTATTTGTAAATGTAAGTGCTATTGAAAGCATTATCTCACTGTTCTTTGCTATTCTCTGTACTGCTGGTTGTGACTATACAGTATTTAGCATTATTATCAGCTACCTATCAGGCAAGACTCCAAATATAGCAATGTCCTGCATGTTCTGTGATTAATATACCCATAAAGAAGAATGGTCACATAAGTGTAAATTGTGCAAAATCAGTCACTTATACTTTATCAAACGGCTTTATTTAAATGCACACAAATAAAGACAGACAAATCCGGATGGTGGGCCAGACAAGCAAAAGTACTTAAAATAATCTCAATATGTAGACTGACTTTAAGAAACAGATTTGTTTTTAGTATGCTCATTTTCAGCAGAAAAGGTGCAAACACATTTTTGAGTTAGTCACACATAACTGTTTTTCATTTCTGTTTAGCTTCATTATAGTGAAAACCAATACAAATCCCATTCTAACAAACATTATGTAGCTCTGGATTATACTCAGCAGTTTGCCTTTTAATAGCAAAATACAATTTTATAAGCTAACTCAGAACCACTAAAGTATGGTTTCTGGGGCAGTGCTGTTTATTTGGCTCTAAAATATTATTTACGGGATCTTAGTATAACATAAAACATAATGGAAAGGAAAGGGTAAGGCAATGAAATGTAAACTTTCAAAACTGCTTCACTAACCATTAGTGAGTCTAGGACATATTCATTTTCTTTTATGTGATTGTGATTGCAGGTGACCTACATATAAGCCTAGGGTCTTGTTCTGCCACTTTCTTGTAACCAATCATATCTATATTTGAGATACATTTTATTCCACCAATAATCTCAATTGTCAGATGTTCCTGTTATATAGTTATTTTAAACTAAGAAAAAATGTAATATTGAGATGCACAGTAATTTATCTTAAAGGTTGCATAGGAGGCAGGAATTTTAGAGCTGAAATAAAAGATCTAATTTAATACCAATAAATAACAATACACTTTCCCCTTATTTCTTGTTTTCTGAAGTAAGCTTAATCATGGTGCATAAGATTTAGAGGGCTATTTATAAAGTGTAAAAGTGTAATAGAGTAAAAGAGTAATACTTATAAACCTTTTCATAAAGTTCAAAAAGTTTGAATTGAAGTTTGACAATTAGTTGTCAAAGTAGTAATGGAAATTCCATAGAAGAAGTAAAATGACCATGATTTAATTGAGGTAGCGAAATATTGATGACTTGTTCTCACATTTTACCAAAGGGAAGATTTTCATCCTCCTAAACTCTGTATGGAGTGAAGAAGAATAATGTATTTCTTGGAAAATATTATGTTTAGATAAAATTCTAGTAAGTATTTTAAAATAATCAGGGAGCTATGGAATTGCCATTTGTGTACAGGCAGGATTACCCCTCAGGAGTGTGGTTCTTTCTGACTTTGAGTGTACATTATTTTCAACCTACCCCCTCAATATAGCAACTTGTAGTGATGAGTGAATTTTATGTTTTTTAACAGTTTTTTTCCCATCGGAGTACTGATCATTTGTTCTTTATAGAAGAACCCAGCTTGTGCACAGAGGCTTTAGGTAAAATATAGGATACTGACATTATAACAACCATTATGGGAACAAATTTCAAAATTCTACTGATTCAAGGAAAACGGCAGTGAAAAAAAACCATGAATGCAAATATGCTAGAGAATATTCTTTGGAACCGCAAATAGTTGCTATTTATAAAATAAAAAATGGAGAAAAGTCCCCAGAAAAAAATTGGCAAGTAAAAGCTGGTGAGGTTCAATAGAAGTCAAGAGGAATAGTCTCTACCAAATATATTTATTTTCTCATGGTATTAAAACATTCAGGTTTTTTAGCCTCATGGCATACAACCTTTTTTGCAAAAAAACATGCACGGAAGTATTAAATTTTTTTCTTAAATAAGCAAGGTTTCCAGAAAAACATTGCACAACTTTTGTTGTATTTTTTGAGGAGCGTGCATTTTTTCACCCTCAACCTTGAAATGAGTCAACAGGTCTCTATATTATAACTCAAAGATCCAATTCCTTATTTAGCAATTTGCAACTAGCAAAAGTGAATGGATCCTTTCTCCAAGCAAATTATTTCCTGATCCAGGGAAACATTCCTCCATTATTTTTATACCTACTAATTATTAGTAATAATATAAGTGTACTATACTGTACCTTGAGCAACGTGCCAAGGAGTAGACAAGGTTATTAAACTACATTAGTTCTGGGTTACAGTCTGGGTTCTAGTTTGGACAAATGAGTTTCCGAACATTCCTGAAACATTTTCATAATAAAGACTTTACAAATGCATATGCTTCTTTTTTGAGAAACAACTATTGTAAGCAGCAACCAGCTTGTCACAATATTTATAAATGCAATGGTAACTGATATACCATACGCCACTTTACCACTATGCCTTGGTTTTGTCTGAATACAAAAGACTGTGCTGCAAAGACTGAACATCTAATGTACTGGTATAAATTGGTATGATTCATGTGTTATTTGAATTGTGAAACTCTTTTGGCACAAACTGCAATCTGAAATAAAGCTGTTATTATTAACTTTTTCTTCCCTTCACCTCCGCATCACCTTGTGTCATGAATCCAAAGACATTGAAATTGCTTCTCACATTAACCAGATCCAAAATATTTATTCATGAGCGGTTTTCCAAGTATGTGCAGATAAAACAAATATAATAAAACCACCACCTAACACTTGTTCAAATTAGCAGGCTAAGTTTACCAAACGAGGTCTAAATATTAACACATAAAAATCCCAACTGCTTCAATTTATTTCACCTACTAGACATTTTAGGGGCTTGTAAAATGTCACTAAATAATTGTTCTACACTGCTGTTAGTGTTGATTAGTACTTTATCTTGTATTACTGTAATTAAATAAAATCCCAACGCCTCATAGCGGACTTCAATTTATTTTATTATTTTAAGAGATTTATTGGATCCAGTATTAAGTACTGTTCAAATGGAATATTGCAGCATTTGCTGCAGAATTATTTAATAATTGTATAAAACCAGAATACAAATACATAACTGTAAAATTACAGGGAAGTAATATACCAGTTAAAATCTGGTTTTATCTGCTGCATTTTTTTTTAGAATGCAGTATGAACATTTAAGCACAGGAAAGCTTTAGCGTAAACTTACAAACGATTTACAGTATATCCTTGATAAAACATTTGACTCATTAGGCATCATTTACTAATAAGGATAAATTCTAATCATCATTATAATTTTTAAAGCAATGCAGCAGTTGTAATAATTTTAGGGTTATCAAGCTATTAGTATCTTCCATACAAATAGATGCAAGTTATGCTAGAACACAAATGCATTAATTGGCATCTGTGTGATTATTATGCAAATATCCACAGACATTCTCCAAACATACAAAAAAGAAGTGATTGATCAATGCACATAACCTGGCCCCTTGGTGTAATTGCAATGTGCAAAAAACAGAATTCTGTCAAAAACAGAGCTCATAAAATTGCAAAGCCACCATATTGTGATCCTAACAATGTATTTCTTATTTTTCATAGTTTGGCAACTTTCTGTTTAGATGTAGTTCTTTGAAAAATGCGATGGTCTTGTGACCAGTTTTTCAAAAAATTTTGAAAGTTGGTAGACTTGGAAATCATGAGTAAAATTTCTTTTAGTATTTTAATAAATAAGCATTTATTTTGGAGTTTGGTGATTTTTTGAGTGTTTTCGTTTTAAGAAAGTTTTGATAAATAGCTCCTACCAGTTGGGTTATTGCAGATTCCTTCTACTAACTGTATACCCTGTAAAGAAAAGTCTAGCATGGTCACATGGTGCATATCAACCTGCAGCTAATCACAGGCAAACATGGTCGTACATCACCACTAAATGCTCATTATTGACTGACTGAATTTTACAATCTGTAGAAGCAAATTGAATTGCAAAGAACAATTGTTTCTTTCATGCATCTCTTTGTTTTGTTCTATATTTGTTTTTACTCAATGGAAGAGAGTTATTTACTAATTTACTTTATAGTTATAGACTTTGCTTGAGATAACCCTTACAGCTAAATAACTAAAACAACAAAAAAATTAAAAGGGGACAACTACAATACAAGATATGCCCAACTTTTAGCACTTCATTAGCATTAGGGGTGTGGGATCACATTGGGGTGGGGGGTCACAGTTTTTTTCTAATTGTAAATCATGGTCCGTGCCCATTGCTCAGGTCCTTGTACTTCAACCTACACTTTCATAAGACAGACATCTGTTCCTTCATTTGCTTGTGTTCCACAGTGTCCCCCTCCCAGTCCCCTAGCCTGAAAAGGAACCCTGGCCTTAATGACTGATGGGTGATGGCCCTGAATTTTGCACATTGCACTGGATTTTTAATCCAGCCCATGGTGAAGAGTGCAGAAAGACCACAGGCACAAGTGTTTTTTTTAAAATGAGCACAAAGGAGCGCGACATTGTTCACCTTAATGCTTTAGTAACTTCATCAGGGGTCTTCTTAAAGGAATACTAACACCTGAAAATGAAAGTGTTTTAAAATAATGAAAATATCATGTACTGTTGCTCTGCACTGGTAAAACTGATGTGTTTGCTTCAGAAACACTACTATAGTTCATATAAACAAGCTGCTGTGTAGCAATGGTGAAAATTGAAAAAAAGGCTATATGGCACAGGTTAAATAGTGGATAACAGATAACACCATTATGTTCTACAGAGCTTATCTGCTATCTGCTATCTGCTGTGTAACCTGAGCCTTTTCTCCTTTGAATGGCTGGCTCCATTGCCACACAGCAGCTTATTTATATAAACAAAAGTAGAGTTTCTCAAGCACATACACCAGTTTTACCAGTGCAGGGCAACATTGCATTATATTTGTATTACTTGAAACAATTTCATTTTTTGATGTTACAGTTCCTTTAAATCATCCCGTGTTTGCACAGACGTGATTGGTTTGAAAAAACACAAATTTAGGTCACATATTTAGGGTAGGACATGATATGATACTTTTGCTGCAAGGATGCAGGGCAATATTTCTCAAACCCCAATATGCAATAAAAGGCACTAAGTTTGCCCTGGAGCAGTAACCCATAGCAACCAATAGGATCTTTGCTTTTAAACAGGTGACCAATAAATTCTACCTTCTGATTGGTTGCTATGGGTTACTGCTCCTGGGCAAACTTAGCGTCTTTTATTACATAACCCCCAAAGAGTATTTTTTCACTTTAGTAATTCAGGCAGCTAAACCAAGCAAATTCAAAACGACTAGAGAAATATTTTTACAAATATAAATTATTCATTTTGATCTTTACTGCCAAGAAGGTTAGAGTCTGGATACGGGGAAAAAAGTCCTGAAGTAAATGGAATTATGAAATTCAGAAGAGAACAGCATTTACTCATCTCTTAATTGAAAAGTTGTGAAATTTTTATGGACAAAAAAACACTGAGGTTGTCTGTAGACTTTTAATCTGTGTGTGAAAACAAACGGGAATGAAATATACATGCAGACAATATTAAATCATCTAGGTGCTCAAGTCTGACTTTAAAACTGCTTAAAAATATAAGAAAATAATGTATTGTAAGTCTTTCAGTATAGTACCTGGAAGGTTTATTTCTCATAGTTATGGGGCAGAACTGCAAGTTTTCTTAATAACTATAATCTATTTTCAGTGATGGGTGAATTTGTCCCGTTTCGCTTCACCTCGAACGGGCGAAAAATTTGCAAATGCAAATTTTGACACAGCCTACGACAATTGACGCACATTAAAGTCAATGGACGTCCGTTTAATATATAACTGGCATCAAAACCGTTGCCGGCGTCTGAACTGTCGCCAGCGTCAAAAAAAATTTGACGTGGCAAATTTGCAAATTTATTTGGCGAAACATGGAAACTCACTGCGAATTCACTCCCATCACTACCTATTTGTCTGTCCAACACCAGACATTGATAAGGCAGAACTAAAAAATTTATTTGATTGTATGTCAATAATCTAACTAGGTTACACGTCCTTAACTGAATAACTGAAAAGAATAGTTTATGGGGCAAATTCACTATGCGCCGAAGCGCATAATGCTAGCGTCAATTCGCCATTTTCGTTACTTTGCAAATTCACTAACGGACGCTGGGGTAACTTCGCTAGTGTAACTTCGCACCCTTACACCTGGCGAATTTGCGCAACGGACGTAACTACGCAAATTCACTAACGCGCGCATTGTTCTGAACGCTACCTTTTACGCTAGACTTCCTTCGCCACCTCAGACCAGGCAAAGCGCAATAGAGTAGATAGGGATTTCTTCAAAAAAAGTTAAAATTTGTTCTAAGTCCCAAAAAACGCTGGCGTTTTTTCTATATTATGGGTGACAGGCTGAAAAAGATCGAAACATTTTTTGGGGCTCCCCTCCTTCCCCCCTACATTTCCTAACTCATGGCAACTTAACAATACAGTGGGCACATGTGTAGGGCAAAATAAAAATTTTATTTTATGTTTTGAAGGTTTCCCAGGCATTTGTAGTGCTGCTACATATTCCTCCATTGAAATGTGAATTTGGCGCCATATGCAAATTAACCATCGCTAGCGTAACTTCGCTTCGCTAAGCGAATCAATGCTAGCGCAACTTCGCAACCTTACGCTACTCCTGAGTGCAACTTCGGATTTTAGTTAATTTGCGAAGCGCTGGCGAAACTACGCCTGGCGAAGTGCGGCGAAGTGTGGCGAAGTTACGCCTGGCGCAACTACGAATCTTAGTGAATGTCCCACTATATATCTCTATCTATCTATCTATCTATCTATCTATCTATCTATCTATCTATCTATCTATCTATCTATCTATCTATCTATCTATCTATCTATCTATATAAATATATATATATATATATAGGATTTTAAGGCCTTTGAGGCCCAGAGCTGGACAACTCTGATGAAAAAAAAATGCTATGGCTGAATCACCAATCCCAAATAAACATGTATATACAATGAGCTCAAGTACCTCACTTTTTTCTAAACTAGGAGATCGCTTCAAAAGAAAAACTGTTAATTGCTTAAAAACAGAAGGGTTATTATGCAAGGCTCTAAATTGATGTATCTTGTATTTCATATGCAACAATATGATCTTATAAAATCCACAAGTCCTAAAATCTTTGTCTAATTCTGAATTTGACAGCCCATTTATATAAACTAAGAACAAATTGACAGTGGTGGCTGGATAAGTATACACAGCTGATAAAAATCTTCAGCAATTTAAAACTTGCTGTGCTCCATATGTCACTGTGTTCACCTATCAGCATAAACAAACTCAGTTTGATTCTCCTCCATTTATTTACACAGATATTCAGGCTTCATTGAAGTATCTGGCACTTTCAACTACACCTGCTGTATAACTGAAATGAATGGTGTATGATGCCCATGCAAATATGTGTATAACTAGTGATGGTCGAATAAAGGCGGCAGGCGTGAATTTAAGGTGAATTTCCATGTTTTGCCACAGGTGAATAAATTTGTGAAACTGCGGCAAAAATTTGCGCGTTGGAATTATTCAGATGCCCATTGACTTTAATGAATTTGGACAATATAATCGCACGTCTAATTGTGGCAAATTTTGTTCCGTTTCGCGACAAATTTGCACATCAATAGGGATAACCAGTAGTTTATCTTTACAGAATTTGTATCCTAAGACTAGGGTCAAACGAAGGCTATGATTGTGGATTCTCCTCAGGGGGAGAATCTGCCACACTGCTGCTACCCTTATTTTCTTCAGGCAGGGCTGATTTTACCGCAAAGTGTTGTGTTACGTCTCTGGAATTTGCCGTGTTTGTCTGCTTTGACCTGCCTGCACTGACCGGGAGCAGGCAGAAGCAAAGGAGCAGTGGGGGAGGATTCTCGGATGCTTTCTCCGCAAGCAGAGATCCACAATGGTTTGGCCCTAGTCTTATTCACATACCAAATCATCAGCTAAAATGTATTAAATACCAAACTAATTGTGATGGGCATATTTATTTGCCAGGCACGAATTTTCCCGTTTTGCCCCCGGCGAATAAATTTGCGAATTTGCCACGAAGATTCACTGGCAAAAATTCCTACATATTTTTCTGCCAGCTGTTCCAGGGGAAACCTGGACATCTGTAACCCAAGTATAATCCTGTAATGTTGCATTTGTATCCTGTAAAGCAGGGATCTCCAATCTTTTGAACCCGTGAGCAACATTCAGAAGTAAAAGGAGTTGGGGAGCAACACTAGCAAGAAAAATGTTCATGGGGTGCCAAATAAGTGCTGTGATTGGCCATTTGGTAGCCCCTATGTGGATTGTCAACCTACATTGAGACTCTGTTTGGCAGTCCACCTGGTTTTTATGAAACCAAAACTTGCCTCCAAGTCTGGAATTCAAAAATAAGCTCCTGCTTTGAGGCCACTGGGAGCAACATCCAAAGGGGTTTGAGAGCAACGTGTTGCTCACAAACTACTGGTTGGGGATCACTGCTGTAAAGCATAGTCCAGGGCTAATAGCAGGGACATCACTCTGTCTTGGAAAACTTCAGAACAAAATAGCAGACCTGCCTTATTACTTATTTGTATTTGAGGCCATTTTATAGTTTACATTTAAGAGAAGCAGTGCACTAGAGGGTACACGGCACACTAGTCTCACCACTCACTGCCACATTGTCCAATGAATCCAGGAAAGCACTAGACTAGAAAGTAACTGAAAGAGTTCCAATTAGTATTGACTGTACTCATAAGTGTGTGTTTATAGATGTTGTGATTCATGTTTGCCTGCTATTATATTTAAAATTATATCAAATATAAATTCAGACTAAACAGAGTGATGTACATCATAAAAGTAATCTGCAAAAATGTTTACTAGAACCTTTAAATGAATTATCAGTGATGTGCATCACTTAATCTGTTCCATAGTGTAAAAGGATTTGCCAGAAGTGCTCCAATAAACTACTACTAAAACACAGAATTGTTTATAGAATTTAGTCTAAATGCAAGCTATGCGTTGGTACTTTATATAAACACACCCTGCCATCCTCACAATTAAAGCCTTTTTAGGAGAAGCAAAGAGGTTTGTATCCTCAATGTATACTATATGTGTCATGATAGATAAATTCCTTGCTGGCTGTCGAAATCTTTTATTTAGATGGTGGTTATTTAAATGATTGTAATATGTTATTCATGACATTGACAATATATACAGACATTAAAAGTGCCATGGCTGTATGTAACAGAAGGTGAAGTTAGAAAAATTTTGTTATATTTTGCAAACTGGGTGGCCTGTTGTCATTGCCATTACATTTCTTTTGGGTGTTCACTCTCTCTTTGCTTTGATCTATATAGTTCGGCATGTACCGAGAAACACACAGAGAAATGCAGTGTATACTGTATATGCATGTCCTAAATGATCTACAATGAAATTGCTACTCAGCAATATAAAAAGTAATGGCTGCTTGTGGTTATATAAGTGTTTTTCTTTTTGTAGACTGTGCATAAAAGTGAAGCAAATTGGCATTTTGCAGAATATCTAAGCTCATTAAGGAATTGTGGGCACAGATTGCTAATGTAATGTATTATTATCATTATTATTATTATTTTGCTCTGAAAAAGCATCTAAATCCCAATGATACACCAATATAGCACTAGTTAATCATATTCAAGATAAGACAGAGTACAAAATGGTCGAGGTGACTTACAGAAGTTTGTAAAAATTCATTTTGCATGTTTTGCTCACACAATATTTTTTATTATCATCACAATTCTACCATACTGTGAAATTAGCTTATTTCCTAACCACTGATTAATTCCAATATATATTCTTTTCTCTCACTCATAGATTTGCTATATTACCAGCGCCTGGTGCTTTTAGTGTTTCAGACTTTTAAAAGGAAATTATAATAAAAAAATAAAGAGAAAAAGGTAATTTGAACTATCCAGAATAAAGTTATTTGATTAAAATTAGATAAAAGCATCTATATGTTGTAATACACCTATACATTTATTTATTGTCACGGCATTCTTTCTTTCTTTGTAATATATTGTTTATTCATATAGAAATATGAAATAGAGTCCTGTATGTAAATATTTTGCTTACATTTACTTCAGGCAGTCAGCATATGGGTTGAGCCAGCTAAGGAATGTTTTTTGCAGTTGGGAGGGGGTGAGCTATTTCCCTATCCAGGTCAAAGTGTTTCCCAGGTAGTTCTGTAGTCTTCAAAATGGAAGACAATATGTGATCAGTCTGTCTTGGATCCTGCTTGCCATAGGGAGTTGGTGTCAGAAGAGTCTAAGCACAAGGAGAATTGAGTGTCCAGCAGTACAAAAATTATGACTAAGCACCCCCCCTTCCAAGATGGCTCAGTATGCACAGATGTTGCATGTGCCAACCCATTGCCCACCACGTGACAGTCACTTGCCTATAGTAAGTGGAGAAGTTTTCTTTACTTCTTTACTATACAGCTGACCGCACACCATGGGCCCCTATGTCCTGCAGCCCATCCTATTCCCTCAGTGGTCTGCTTCATGCCACTGTTGTCAGGAACCAGAGGCTCCATCAAGCAGATCAGAAGAGTTAGTAGCCTGAATGGTCACCTACCAGTATATGGACTCAAGTGGTAAGGCTTAGGAATAGGAGATTCATGGAGTAATGCCCCACTGTGAGCATACACTAGCACTGGGGACTAGTTTCCCTATAAGTAAGTGCTACAACTGCGTTGTTTTTAACATTTGGTGGCCAATTTACTAACAATCAAATCTGTTTTTTTTCCTATAAATCCTAAAAAAATTTTGTTTTCCTATTTTTTTTAAAGCTCAAAAAATGCAAGATTTATTAAGTACAAAAATCACAAAATACAAAACTTTGCCAGGTAAAAGATATTGAGATCTGATAGAAGTCAGTGGGAGCAGCACTGATTCAATTTGGACTTTGTGAGGTTTTCAGATCTTTTAATCTCTAGGAATTGTCTGACAGTTTGGCAGAACAGTATTAATGAAGGGCTGTAATGGGGTCTTCTACTTACTGCTTGACATAGGGCAGGGCCATAAAGACAGGGCTAACCACTTAACTGATTATATGCTGAAACTTTACAAAATAATTTACTATGTTTATGTTTACTTGATCACATGGGCTGCAGATCATTAGTTACAGCCAATGCAGTATTCAGCAGGTGCCAAGCCCAAATGTACAGTACAAAGCCAACACAAGGGTGCTCCTGTTGGGATCTGTATCCCTGAGCTTATCCACTAAAGTCCTTAAGCTGGTTGGTGACGTCTAGGGTACTCTCTCTGCTTTTCTAGATGGAGCCTCTGGATTCTCTACTAGACACCCTGTTTATCTTTCACTTCTAGAATGATGCTATTACATGGTATAGCCCGACAGCTAGTATATGCCTATGTATAAGCAATTTTAGTAAACAAACCTTGGTTTTATATATTCTGTAAAGCAGGCTGAACCAAATTGCATATAGAAATTGCACCTGTAATTTGAAGACTTGTATTCACCATGATCTTGAAAATTAGGCATCCCAGTATCTATATTGACTATTATCTAGTTTAATTGAACTAAATGCCTTTTTATCAAAAGAAGCAAATGCAGTTATGTAGCTATTAAATACAATATTAAGGATTGATATTATGTTATTGACAAAGAAATAGGGATGCACCAAAGCCACTATTTCAGGATTTGGCTGAATCCCAAATCCTATGTGAAAGAGTTGGCCAAATACCTAACCAAATCCGAACCCTAATTTGCATATGTAAATTAGAGAACAACAGAGGAAAAATAACCACACCGCAGCACGAGGCTAAAAAGTTTTTGACTTCATTGTTTGTGTGATGAAAAGTCATGAGATCTTTTGGATTCGGATTTGGTTCGGCCAGGAACTTGGATTTAGCGGAATCCGAATCTTCCTTAAAAAGGCCAAACCCCAAAATAAATCCTGGATTTGGTGCTTTTCTAAAATAAAGCTAGCTATTCTTTTTCCAGTCTCTGTATTTTAAGAGATACATGTGCACCTTAAAGATATCTCTAGAAATACAATTACTTGCTTTACATCGATCTTCACTCATCCTTTCACTAGCTGCATCTTAGTCTTGATGCTATTATTCTAATTTTTCAATAAGATTCCAAATTATTTTTTCAGCAAGGGTTTCTAAGGATGAAATTTAAGGATCTGTAAATTTCAGTAGTATTTATTTATGGTAATTTTTTTTAGGGAATATAGCACCAGTATTATTTTGGCTAGACACATATCTCATTAAACTCAATTGTAATGCATGGTGGTACTGTATCTAGAATGGAATCTAGCCAGAGACATGTTTCTCAAATGATCGAATCAGGCCCATAATATTTTAACTGCTGCATAAAAGATCAAGGTACATCAGTTTCAACTATCTTTCTAATATTAAAAAATGAACTATATAGAAATAGGTATATATATGTTATCAGGCATTTTACATCTATCCAGAGATAAGTTGTGCTTCTGTCAGTGGCCTGCTACAGCAGCTGTTTAACATTTATCACATAGAGAATCATTTTGTCTTGTTAGGTTGTAAAGTCTTCTTTATACATGTCATCATAAATTATCTTTGGATTTATGTTCCATATCGCTACTTGACACCTATGAATGAACATGTGTCATTTTCAATTATGTTTCTTTATTATATTGGTTTTCTGCATTTACAGCTCGGTCCCACATTTACCTGCCACTGTGTCCTTCTTTGCCAATGTCTTTGACCTAATCTGTTCTTTTCTATAAGGAAAATGTTCAATTTGTCATTGGCAGTAATAAAGGAGGGGGCACTGGGAAAACGTCACCAAATATCTAGAAATTAACAAAAAATAATTGTTTGTGTCAGTGAAGAAAAACCCCAATCTTCAGGAAACTTAAAGGGATACTGTCATGGGAAAAAAAACATTTTTTCAAAATGAATCAGTTAATAGTGCTGCTCCAGCAGAATTCTGCACTGAAATCCATTTCTCAGAAGAGCAAACAGATTTTTTTATATTCAGTTTTAAAATCTGACATGGGGCTAGACATATTGTCAATTTCCAAGCTGCCCCAAGTCATGTGACTTGTGATCTGATAAACTTCAATCACTCTTTACGGCTGTACTGCAAGTTGGAGTGATTTTACCCCTCCCTTTTCCCCCCAGCAGCCAAACAAAAGAACAATGGGAATGTAACCAGATAGCAGCTCCCTAACACAAGATAACAACTGACTGGTAGATCTAAGAACAACACTCAATTTTAAAAATTCAAGTCCCACTGAGACACATTCAGTTACATTGAGAAGGAAAAACAGCAGCCTACCAGAAAGCATTTCTCTCCTAAAGTGCAGGCACAAGTCACATGACCAGGGCAGCTGGGAAATTGACAAACTGTCTAGCCCCATGTCAGATTTCAAAATTGAATATAAAAAAGTCTGTTTGCTCTTTTGAGAAATGTATTTCAGTGCAGAATTCTGCTGGAGTAGCACTATTAACTGATGTGTTTTGAAAAAAACATGTTTTCCGATGACAGGATCCCTTTAAGTATTCAAATGAAGAAACCACACAAGAGTTTAGGACCTCTCGCTTATGGTTAAAGTATGGTTACCTCACATAGTAACATAGTAAATTAGGTTAAAAAAAACACATGTCTAGTTGAACCAGACAAAGGCAAAAAAACTAATTTGAAGCCTTTCCAATTTGCTTCAGAGGGGAACAATGCCTTCCTTACTCCAATATGACAATTGGACCAGTCTCTGGATCAACTTGTACTATGAGCTATCTTTCATCATCTTATATTGACTTATTTGCTAAAAAGCCATCCGATTCCTTCTTAAAGCTATATAATGTATCCGCCAGTTTGACTGATTCAGGTAGAGAATTCCGCATCTTCACAGGTTTCACTGTAAAAAAAGAAAACCCTCTTAGTCTAATCGGAATGGGTGCCCTATTGTCAACTGAAGCATTAGAGAGGTTATTGTACGATTCCCTTATATATTTATATATAATTTTCATATCCCCCCCTCAAGCTCCTTCCTTCCAGAGTGAACAAGCTCCTTTCCTCCAGAGTGATCAACCCCAATTTTGTCAGTCTTCCCTTATAGTTAAGATTTTTGATACCTTTTCCAATCTTAATTGCCCTTCCTTGGACCCTCACTATATCAATAATGTCCCGTTTGAGCACTGGAGACCAAAACTGCACAGCATATTCTATACTTGGCCTTACCAGCACTCTGTACAGTGGAAAAAATATCCCCACTTCCTGAGAATCTATGCCATATTTAATACAGATCAAGACCTTGTTTGCCCTTGAAACTGCTTACTGGCATTGCTTGCTACAGCCAAGTTTATTATCTGCAAGGGCTCCAAGGTCCTTTTCTGTTATGGATTTACCTAAAGTCCCATTAAAGTGCTTTGCATATTATTACATCCCAGGTGCATGACTTTACATTTGTCAACATTGAATCTCATCTGCCACTTAGCCACCCAGATTACCAGATGTCAAGATTCTGCTGCAAGATGCCGCAGCAGGATCTTGACAACAACTGTCCAATTAATTCCTGGCTCCATAGTTTTGTGTCATCTGCAAACACTGGTACATTACTTACAACACTTACCCCTAAGTATAACATAGGGTATACCAATTCCAGAACTAACTCCAAGGTTCTGGTCTCTGCACACTCTTCTGCCTATAGCAGCTGCCTTTGGCTTCTGGTGGAGCCCACTGCTACTCAGATGCTGGCAGGTCTTATTGTGGGAAACCAGGGAGAAATCTTTGGGCAAGCACAGTAACATGTACGAGAATCTGGAGAGTAGTCAAGGATCAGTTCAGGCAGCTTGTTGGCAGATTCAGGGATAGGCAAGAGTCAGAAACAGAAATCTACAACAAGGAAAAGCACAACCAGGAAAGATCCTTTATATTGGTCAATGTGAAAAGGTACATGGCTCCTTTTCAAAACCTGGAAGCAGTGCAAGCACGCATCATTCTTGTTTGGGTGTGCAATAAAGTGGAGGCAGCCGGCATCCCCACCGTGGGTGCAACGGACGCCCCCCCCCCATCGAACCACCAAGTACTATTCTTAGACTAATTCATTAATGAACAAGATAAATAAAAGTGGACCACTAAGAGCCATACTCCAAATACAGAATGTACCATTAACAGGCACCCACTGTACCCTATCCTGTAGCCAGTTTCCTATCCATGTGCAAACAACTTCATTAAACCCAAAAGACGTTCGTTTAGAAGGCAGTTGTTTGTGGGGCACTATATCAAACCCTTTGGCAATATCCACACAGATCTACTGCTTCCCTGATGTCCTGCATCTTACTTACCTTATCATTACAAAATATTTTGGTGGTGCAGAAGCTCCCTAGACATCTTGCAAAGTATCCATTGCAACAGTGAAAACCAACAGAGGAGCACATAAAACTTGCAGTTAAAATTGTGCTTTACCTATTTATTTCTATTCACACTCCATGGCCAAACAAATGGGCAAAGCGCTGAAATCTTTGTTTGCAGTTCCTCTATTAATCTTCATCTACAATAGACAGACACAAAGAAGATGTTATAGTCGCAAATGTAGGACAACTTGATATTAAAGGAATTGTTCAGTGTAAAAATAAAAACTGGGTAAATAGATAGCCTGTGCAAAATAAAAAAAAATTCTAATATAGTTAGTAAGCCAAAAATGCAATGTATAAAGGCTGGAATGATTTCATCTATAACAAGTCAGTCAGAACCTGCTTTTCAGCTCTCTTGGTTTACACAGACTGGTTACCCTGGTTACCAGGCAGTAACCAATCAGAGACTTGAGGGGGGGCCACATGGGTAATTTCTGTTGCTTTTGAATCTGAGCTGAATGCTGAGGGTCAATTACAAACTCACTGAACAGAAATGTACCATGTGGCCCCCCTTCAAGTCGCTGACTAACTCAGAGTTATAGAGCTGAAAAGCAGGAAGTTGGATTCTGGCTGTTTTATTAGACATCTGTACACTCCAGCCTTTATATATTACATTTTTGGCTAACTAACTATATTAGAAACATTTTTTATTTTGCACAGCCTATCTATTTACCCAGTTTTTATTTTCACACTGAACTATTCCTTTAATACTCATTTGCAGCATGATATGTTGGACAGGCAAGTTTCTCAATACTTTTGTAAAATAGTACATAAGCATACATTACAGTAATACATAGTAACGCATATATATTTCCATAGTATCAGGCTTTATAATATCTCTCTCAATGATTTATGTTATACAGGACAGAATATGCAATTATTTTTCTAATGTGTCAATTAACTGCAGCTCAGCATTTAGCGATTGTGTGCAATTATGCATGTGATAAGAGCAATGGCTAACAAATTCCTCTTAAAAATTGAATGGAGTGAGTTGTGAATGGTGACAGGGGTTCTTGATTGGCATCTCTGTAACTGAATAAGTGATACTGACAATTTCCAAGAGAAAATAGAAAAGTGTCACAATCGCTTTAATGCTGCAACTGACAACACTAATGAATATAATGATACAGATCATTTTGAATTACTGTATGCAGAAACAGTCATAATTTATCACATTGCCTCTGGGCAAAGGCAACGTAAATGTATAATTTCTTACCATTGATTTACTGTATACAGTAGAAAGCTTAACAGCCACCAATTGATCATTATCATAATTGATAAGTTGTGGCTCTTTGTACTTAACACTTTAATGAATAAAAAAAATCATTAATTAAAAAATGGAGAAAGTGTTCTTAGGTACATTATTTACTATAGTTTTCCTTTAGCATTGACATTCTTATGGAGATTATTCATCAGTACAGCTTACAGTCGAAGTTCCCTACTACATTCACGCACGCTGTGATGAAGTTTATCAGGAATCAATTAACCAGCATGTACACAGACTCATGAACAATATACGGTATGCACTGCATGGCAGCAATGTTTCGGTTTTAACTACAGGTATGGGACCTTTTATCAAGAATCCAGAGGATCTTTCCTTAACTTGGATCTTCATATCTTAAGTCTACTAGAAAATCATGTAAACATGATGAAACATGATTGGAGTCAGTTGGTGGACTTTGAAAAATCAACGTTTTTCTTTGGAAAAACTTCGAATCTAATTCGATCGAAGGCGCTACTACTTTGATTCGTACGATTCAAATTCGATCGAAAATGGACATATTTGGGCAAAAAAAACCTTTGATTTTGGTTGGTCTTTTTGGATTCGAATTTCGAAGTTTTTCAAATTCGAAATTCGACCCTTGATAAATCTGCCCCAAAGTTCAGACTCCCACTCTCCTCTCAACATCACAGAGAGCCCATAACCAATTTAACTTTCAAGTCCTGTATAATAATTCTACATATGGATTCTGCAAATGAGACATGAATTATTGATCTTTTATAGGAACAGAAAATATTCTTTTCTACATTTTGATTTGCAGTCTTACAAAAAAAAACACATTTCCTGGATTTGAAACACCTGGGCTATAACATTAATCAGCGTGTAAGGTTGGTCATGCATCTGAATCATAGTTCAATATATTGCCTCCTGGGCCATCTGCCTGTTCCATTGACATAAACATGACAAATCATCTAATACTAATGGGAAAAATGTGATTTTGACTTTTTACAGAATTTTTTTTTATTGCGACAAATGCAAGAACATGCAAACCTTTTAACCTATAAAATATAGAACTTCCCTTGTGACAATGCTACCAAGTTAAAAATGGCAACTAATAAATAACATTAGGCTCATCATTAGATTATCATTAAAATGGTAGATCACCTTTAAATTAACTTTTGTAGACAGTGATATTCTGAGACAATTTATATTTAGTCTTCCTTTTTCATTTTTGTGGATTTTTAATTTGTTTACTCACTTTCATTTTTTCTCAATCCTTTATTTCATTCATACTATAAAATTGTTTTATTTGATTGCATTAATTCTTATTGTTGCCCACCTATTTTTCTGTATGTTTTTTAGTGAAATTTTCAATTAAAAAAAAATTATTTGTTTTCCTTTCTGTAATTTGTTTATTGTGCACCTCACTTTTTCACATGCTCTCCCATATTTATCAGTTACATTTTCCCACCTGCTTTCCCACATACTGCAGCAGTAGGCTAGACTTGTCTTTTGTGCTACACTACAGTTATGTTAGGTTTTTCAGCAGATCAAAAATGTAAAGAAGAAGAAAGGACAAGAAAAGCCAAATTCATGCAGTGAATAAAATAGTTTATTGTGCTCCTATTTACCAGACCAGGATTATTTCCATCAAAACATCATGCCAACATTTCAGTCGTTCCCCCTGGGATCCATTTCTGTGCATTCACACAATAGTAAATTTAGAACATTTATTATACTGCGCTTGTGTTTGCCTTGAGTGGTGCAAGCGATTCCTAGACAAATGACAGAAAGCGATGTTGCCCTGATTGAAAAAAAAGAATGTTTTTGTGCTGTCAAAGGGTTAAATTTGAGAAAAAAACAATATTTTTTCTTTTTCTTAGCATCATTAATTCTTTACATGAATCCATCCATGTGTGAGTAACAGCATAAAAGGAAGCAAATGTTACATATGTCGCACTGTTCCTTTGGATTATGTTGAATGGCCTGATGAAGAGGGGGGGCACAAAAATGTCAAAGCACTTTATGATG
Organism: Xenopus laevis; assembly: GCF_017654675.1. NCBI lineage: Eukaryota > Metazoa > Chordata > Amphibia > Anura > Pipidae > Xenopus > Xenopus laevis. The sequence goes on along the minus strand of NC_054371.1, from coordinate 66,745,841 downwards.
AGCTGTGAACAAAGTGACATTCTGGTTCCCCTTGAATAGCATCCTCTGAAGGCCACTGTAATTTATAACATATACAGACAGATTGGATTTAAAGGCCAGACCATGCAAAACTCGATAAAGGTGTGATCACAATAGTGGCATTAGCCTTTTGACTACGGTTCTCCATAACAGCTACGGTCTGACCTGTACATTTGCCATTTAAAATTTTCACCATTAGAAATAATTAGAAAAAAACACTCATGAATGAATTGTCTTGTACAATCTTTGGAGAATGGATGCAATGGTGATTTGTATTTTAATTATCATATGGAGTAAAATATAGATAATCTTAATAGAAAATTGATTAGTTACAATTGTTATGATCATGATCGATATTGGGAGCCACAGCATGCCCGAAACAACAACAAAAAACACAAAGGGGCAGAAAATCCTTTGATTTAGAACGATTCGAAGGATTTTAATCGTTCGGCTATTCGACTATTCGATAGTCGAAGTACTGTCTCTTTAAGAAAAAACTTTGACCCCCTAGTTCGCCATCTAAAAGCTACCGAACTCAATGTTAGCATATGGGGAAGGTCCATAGGCTAAGTTTTTTTGATCGAAGGATATTCCTTCGATCGTTGGATTTAAATCCTTCGAATCGTTCGATTCAAAGGATTTTATCGTTCAATCGAAGGAATAATCCTTTGATCGTGCAATCGCACTATTTGCGCTAAAATCCTTCGACTTCGATATTCGAAGTGGAAGGATTTTAATTCCCAGTCGAATATCGAGGGTTAATTAACCCTCGATATTCGACCCTTTGTGAATCGGCCCCTAACTGTATGTTGAGTAACACAATAGTTCATTCATTTGAATGGGTTCACAGAAATTACACTGTCAAGTTGTACATGCACAGATACCAGAATAAGATGATGGGTGGGAAATATTAAACTCTTGTGATATGTTACTGCATAGACTCTAGGGAACAAAAAGAATAACGGCAGCAACAAATTTTGTTCTTCTAACATGCCTATATATGAAACAAAGTTCATACATTTGAATTTGTAAATATCTGTAACATTTTATTTTTGTGTTTGATTGAATTCATCTTAACCATACCAGGAAATTCAGTCTGAGCAAAATGAAAATAATAGTCTGACTAAAATGTAACGGAACTCTCTAAGGACACGTTAGTGAATGCCATCTGGCCCATGGGCATTTTTCTTGTCTATTTTGATAATATTTTAAGACAACAAATCAATGATTGGTGCCGTCTATTACTGCAATTTAAACATCATATAGAAATGAATGGAGAGTGGTGGACTTTGGTGATCTCAAACTTCACTCTTTGATAAATAGGGCCCATAGTGCCTTGGTTACTTCAGGCTGGGGCCTTGGTAATGTGTGACTGACATGATTCAACCACAAGTTGGAAGTTAGCAATATATAGGGGCCCATTCACTAAGTTCGAGTGAAGGAATAGAAGAAAAAAAACTTCGAATTTCGAAGTGTTTTTTGGCTACTTCGACCATCGAATGGGCTACTTCGACCTTCGACTACGACTTCGACTTTGAATCGAACGATTCGAACTAAAAATCGCTCGACTATTCAACCATTCGATAGTCGAAGTACTGTCTCTTTAAGAAAAAACCCCCTAGTTCACCACCTAAAAGCTACCGAAGTCCATGTTAGCCTATGGGGAGGGTCCCCATAGGCTTTCCAAGTTTTTTCTGATCGAAGGATAATCCTTCGATCGATGGATTAAAATCGAATTGCGCAAAATCCTTCGGCTTGCGAATATCTAAGTTGAAGGATTTTCCTTCGCCAGTCGAATATCGAGGGTTAATTAACTCTCGATATTCGACCCTTAATACATCTGCCCCATAATGTATGAATAGCATTAAATGTTTTTAATATATTCTGCTCTAGAAAACTATTTTTACAAACCTGACCTCCTGAGCCACTAATATGGTCTACGGATATTCCAAAAAGTTTGTGAGAAAACAAATGAGTGAAAGAGAGAAAGAGACAATATACTTTTATGGAGTAGAAAAATAGGAAATAATAAAGATCAGGGGTTTATTACATAATCATATAAGTGAAAAAGAATAAAGGAATCAATTTTATGAGAAATTACTTTGTAGAAGGTGTTTTCTCAGAATAAGAGTCAAGAGCAAGTGGCTTAATGCTTCATAAAATGATGAATACCAATAAGTCCCAAACTTAGTGTACCAAACTTAGTGTACCCCAGTCCAATGTGCCAGGTTCCCTTCAACCTCTAAAAATTAAATTAGAATTTGTCCCATTTCGCTTTGCCACGAATTTCTCGCATCTCCAGCGAAATTCACGAAACTGGTGAAAAATCCACAAAACGGCAATCAAATTTTTTTAGGCAAGTTCGCAGTAAATTCGCGCCTGGTGAATAAATTTGCCCATCACTATTCAATTCCAAAAAGGGGATTGCTGTGTCCCTCAAAAGAGGTTTTTGGGGAGGGGGAAGCTGAACACACACCCTTAGGGGCCGATTCACTAAGCTCGAGTGAAGGATTCGAATGAAAAAAATTCGAATTTCGAAGTATTTTTTGGGTACTTCGACCATCGAATTGGTTAAATTCGTTCGAATTCGAACGAAATCGAACGAATCGAACGAAAAATCGTTCGACTATTCGACCATTCGATAGTCGAAGTACTTTCCCTTTAAAAAAAACTTCGACCCCCTACTTCGGCAGGTAAAACCTACCGAAGTCAATGTTAGCCTATGGGGAAGGTCCCCATAGGTTTGCTAACCTTTTTTTGATCGAAGGATTTTCCTTCGATCGTTGGATTAAAATCGTTCGAATTGTTCGATTCGAAGGATTTAATCGTTCGATCGAATGAAAAATCCTTCGATCGATCGATCGCAGGATTAGCGCTAAATTCTTCGACTTCGATATTCGAAGTCGAAGGATTTCAATTCGAGGGTCGAATTTCGAAGTATTTTTAACTTCGAAATTCGACCCTTAATGAATCTGCCCCATAGTGCTTAAAACACATTTATATATCAGTGTTATAAAGAAAGTTCACCTTTCAACAACTTTAGTGAAAAGTGTTTACCATACACCATACATTTCAGTGAATAAGTGAAATATAAAAAGAGATTAAGGGTATAATTTACACCCACACTTAGAGGGTTAATTACTAAACTCTGAATGCAAACATCAGGAAAAATTCATGATTTTTTCTTTATAAAATCAGAATTTTTTTCAGATTTTATTGAACCTCGAGGATGGAAAAGTCTGAATCTGAAAATCCAGCATCTCAGACCTGTCGAGGTTGCAAATAAGTCAATGGGAGAAGTCCCAATGATTTTTTTAATGAAAATCGGATGGAAAATCCGAAAAAAATCGTGAAAATATGATTTTTTCCAGCAAAGCAAATTTTCTGGAGAATAATGATAAATAAGTGTAAAAAACCTGAGCGGATTTGATCGGAGCTTGTAGCAGAAAATATTGAGATAAATTTGGACTTTGATAAATAACCCCCTTAGAGATGTCCCTGATTATACATTATACACACAAACATGGGAAATATGTCTGCATTTCTCAAAGACAAGTAGAAGTCACCAGCTTCCAATGTTCTTTTTTCCTTGTGGGTAATGAGTGGCATGTGCAGAAGCGCTTCTAAAAATTTAATAAATAAAAAACATACTTACAAATGATTCTCCATTTCTATAAACAATGTAAATTCCCACGGTAGTAGCACAAGTCTCTTGGCATCTCTCACTGCGCAAATCCCTGCTTTGTGCCTGCACACTTCTGCACATCCTTGTCACCACTGACGCATTTCGCCAAGCGCTTCTGCACATGACACTCTTTATTACGCACAAGGAAAAAAGAACATTGGAAGCTGGTATCATCAAGGGTTATCACATCTCTATGCGTGGGTGTAAATTATACCCTTAATCTCTTTTTATTATTCAATTATTCACTGAAATTGATGTATGGTAAACACCTTTCATTAAAGTTGTTAAAAGGTGAAAGTTCTTTATAACACTGATGGCAAGCACTGCTGGGATTCGAGCCAGGGACCTTTAGGTTTCTGTCTCTGTACCTAAACTATTGGGCCAGGTGAGCAGCCGGCAGGGTTGCTCACTATCTATTACCTGGCCTTTGCAGCACTAGCCCAGCAGCAGCCTGATTGGTCGTTTGGAGTCAACCAATCAGGGATGACTCTGCCCTATTTAATACCCACCTCACACTCCTTGCCTGAGCATTAACCTAAACTAGCACTATGGCATCGCCCCCAGCTAAAATTTCCTGCTCTAGCTCCTTTCCTTGCCTTGTCCTTTTCTTGTCCTGCCTTACCTAGAACTTTGCCTTGTTACCTTGCCTTGCCTGTTCCTACTCCTGTTCCTACTCCTGTTCCAGTCCTGCTTTAACCTTTCCCTGACCTTGCCCTGCCTTGCCTTCCTCGCTATTCTGAATCTTGCTCTGCTCCTCCCTCCAATCCTGACCTTGCCTTGACCTTACCTTGCACTTTGCCCCTTTTTTTTTCCTTTTCCTGTCTGAATCTCGTCTATCAAGCCTGACCCTTATCTTGCCAATTCTTGCTATCCAGTCCTGCTGCTATCCAGTCTGCTTCTGATCTATGCCCCACCTGTCCTATCCTTCCAGTTTTCTTCCGATCTATGCCGCATTGTCCTGTCCTATCCTTCCAGTCTGCTTCCGATCTACGCCTGCGCCGTCCTGTACAATCATTCCAGTCTGCTCCTGTTTTGACTCATCGCCCTCTTTATCCGGTCAAGTTCTGATTCTACATCCTCGTCTCCCTGTTCCTGCCATTTAGTTCCTTGTGTGCACAGCCAGTCCCTGCCTGAAAGACTTACCCTTTTCTCATCTGCCTCCACAGTGCCCCCTACGTTATACCTTACAAATGATTTATTAATATGTTTTTCCCCCAAACCTCTTTTGAGGGACACAGCAATCCTATATTTGGAATTGGCCTAATGCTTCTGTTGATGAGCATTTTACAGTTTTTACCTACCAGACATTAAGGGCATACAGCAGATTTGTATGAATGTAATGAAAAAGGTTTATTTTTAAGGGAAGCTATCCATTCAGATATCTAAGTATTTGTTGTATAAACATATGGAATGTTTGGGACCTGGGGTTTTCTGGACAAGGTTTTTTTCCATTATAACTTAAGTTTACTAAAAAAAATGTAAACATTAAATGGGCTCTATGGGAGATGGCCGTTCACTAACTGGACCTTTCTAGATACTGGATTTCCAGCTAAGATATCCTATACCTGTATAAAAGTGGAAGAACATATTTGAAACCAGTATCTGTATCTGAGTAGTATAATTGTAGTTATTATTAACTAAGCATTTGTATCCAGCACCATGCTGTCATATGCACCAGTAAGGATTTACTGTGTTTTCCATCATGGTTTTTGTTTTTGCAATTATTCTATAAAATATAATTAGGATTTGATTCTCCTTTTATATATCAACATTAGATCCAAAGTAGGATCTCTCTTTAAAATGCAATATTGACGTGAAGCTTAAATGAATGCATTCTGGCTGCATAATGGGAATTTTATATATTTATTGACTAAGTTAGAGCTGCTAACACTTGCAATCAGAAATCTTTATTCTTCCATTTTTAACAAATCAACAATAGGGCACATTAAGTCTTGCATACTAAATGATATGCATCCATGCTATAACATACTTAATAATCTATTCATTGATTCTCATTATCTACATTTAATCTGCCATATACTGGAAGCAGAATTTCCCGGCACAGATCTGAAAATGTTCATACATACAGGAATTAGCAGCATTAACTCTAACATAATGATTTCTATTATTCAGAACTACAAAACCATCCACTTGTTTTCAAAACAATTTGTATGGAAACAACTTTCATAATATATTACTTAAAATTGAGGGATACATGATACTTTTTAACTATGTTCTGCCTGAATTTCAAGAATTTGATATTCAGAGTAAAGAGGTTTTAACTGTAGAACTACTGATCACAAATCGTTGTGCAGGTTTTCTTTGCTGATGCAGTGGTTGTTTACCTCTTTGATAATGATTGCTAGAAAATTGAAATAAGGCAGTTGGATTATTTGATAAAAAAACATTGTTTCTATATAGAGAAATTGTAAAAAGGCAGCTTTTCTTGGAATGGGAATGTTTGCGGTTCATCTGGAGAAAATGTGGATGTAAATACTAAATAGCCCATGGAATTTTTATGCAATACTGCATTGTTAGTGTGGGACACACCAAGGGGGTTATTTATTAAACTCTGGTCGGGCTTTTGGGGGCAATTTTCAACTTGAAATTTTCAAGATTTATCAAAGCCTGATGCAGCAAAAAGCCTGAATGTGAAAATCCGCCATCTCAGACCTGCCACGGTTGTGTATAAGTCAATGGCAGAGGTCCCTATACTATTTTATAGTTTCTGCGGTCTGCTCTGGAATTAGCCCAAAAATCTAAAAAAGGAAGAAAAAAAAATCTAATGATTCGGGTTTTCACTCAATTTTATCAGGTTTTTACCTGAACCGATTAAATCAAGCTTTTTTTTTAATAATAAATAAGGTGAATTGTGGGTTCTAGTTTGGTCAGACTTTTTTATTTAAAGAATCAGAAAAATTCGGATTTTAGTAAATAACCCTAAATAACTCTAAATGACATGTTCAGTGTTGTATAAAACTCAACTCTCTTACATATTTGTCTATAATGTCCTCTAATGTACTTGTAAAGTGTAATCATGTCCCCTCGCAAGCGCCTTTTTTCCAGAGAAAACAACCCCAACCTTGACAGTCTACCCTTATAATTTAAGTCTTCCGTCCCTCTAACCAGTTTAGTTGCACGTCTCTGCACTCTCTCCAGCTCATTTATATCCCTCTTAAGGACTGGAGTCCAAAACTGCACTGCATACTCCAGATGAGGCCTCACCAGGGACCTATAAAGAGGCATAATTATGTTTTCATCCCTTGAGTTAATGCCCTTTTTTATGCAAGACATAACTTTATTTGCTTTAGTAGCCACAGAATGACACTGACCAGAACCTGTTATCTACAAAAAATCCTAGATACTTCTCATTTAAGGAAACGCCCAACACACTGCCATTTAGTGTATAACTTGCATTTATATTATTTTTGTCAAAGTGCCAAACCTTGCATTTATCAACATTGAACCTCATTTTCCAGTTTGCTGCCCAGTTCTCCAACTTAGACAAATCACTCTGCAAAGTGGCAGCATCCTTCATGGGACCTATAGTTCTGCACAATTTAGAATCATCTGCAAAAATAGAAACAGTACTTTCAATGCCCACCTCTAGATCATTAATAAACAAGTTGAAAAACAAGGGACCTAGTACAGAGCCCTGTGGTACTCCACTAACAACACTGGTCCAATTAGAAAATGTTCCATTTACCACCACTCTTTGTAGTCTATTTTTTAGCCAGTTCTCTATCCAGGTACAAATACTATGTTCCAGGCCAACTTTCCTTAATTCAACCAGTAACCTTTTGTGTGGCACTGTATCAAAGGCTTTAGCAAAGTCTAAGTAAATCACATCCACTGCCATCCCAGAATCGAGGTCTCTACTTACCTTCTCATAAAAAGAAATTAAGTTAGTCTGGCAAGATCTATTATGCATAAAACCATGCTGGCACAAACTCATAGTATTATGATTTGCTATGAAGTCCAGTATCTTATCCTTTATTAACCCTTCGAAAAGCTTTCCTACCACCGACGTCAGACTAACTGGCCTATAGTTTTGAGGCTGAGAACGGGATCCTTTTTTGAATAGAGGCACCACATTAGCAATTCGCCAGTCTCTCTGCACTATGCCAGATCTCAATGAATCTTGAAAAATTAAGTAAAGAGGTTTGGTAATCACAGAGCTAAGCTGGCTAAGTACCCTTGTTAATCAATGTTCTAGTCTCTTTTGAATTTCCTCATGTGTGAACCATGCATCATTAGTTGTATTACAAGAATTGGGACTATTAAGAAGGAAACCTTCACTTACTGGTTCCTCATTTGTGTAGATAGATGAAAAATATGAGTTCAGAATCTGCACTTTTATTTTGTTTTCATCAACCAGCTGACCCCCTTTATTAAGCAGCATTTTAAAGACTTCCCATATTTGTTCTGTGTTTAACCCTGTGAAAAGCATTTCCCACTTAATATGTTGCAGAGATGCCCTTATACTGTCAAAGTTTGCACGTCTGAAATTTAGTGTTTTAGTTACTCCCTCATACAATTGCTTCTGCAACAGAATCTCAAAAGAGACCATGTTATGATCACTATTCCCTAAATGCTCACCCACACAAATGTTAGAGATGAGTTCAGTATTGTTAGTTATTACAAGGTCCAAAAGAGAGTTATTCCTTGTAGGTTCTTCAACGAGCAGGAATAAAAAGTTGTCATTCATCGTATTTACAAACCTACTAGCTTTTTCTGTCTTAGCAACCCCATTACCCCAGTCAATGTCTAGGTAATTGAAGTCACCCATAGCAACAACTTGACCCAGCTGTGAGACCGCTTGTATCTGCAAGAGTAGCTGGGCTTCATACTCGACACTTATACAAGGTGGTTTATAGCATACACCAATGATAATTCTTTTTGTAACCTTTTGCCCAGTCAAAATCTCTACCCAGAGGGATTCTACACCCTCACCAGTGCCAGCTATGGTTATTTCTTTAGCGCATGGCTTTAATTCAGGCTTTACATACAAACACACTCCTCCATCGTTTTTTATCCCTCTGTCCCCTAAAAAGGGTGTAACCATTTAAATTCACAATCCAGTCACATGTTTCATCCCACCAGGTCTCAGTGATACCAATTATATCATAATTTTTAGAGAATGCAATTAATTCTAGGTCTCCCATTTTACCTGACAAACTCCGTGCATTTGCCAGCATACAGCGTAGGTTACAACTTTTACTTTTGAAATTTGCATTATTTAGTGGAGAATTATATGTTAAGTTAATATTATTCTGTTTTCCTTGTAACAGAGGGACCTCCTTAGCTGGTAAACTGTATGCCCCCCTCACTCCTCCCCCATGACCCCTTACTAACCCCACTGCCCCATCTACCCTAGCTTCCCCATAATTCTTTATCTCACCCACCCCCCCTTGCCTAGTTTAAACACTCCTCCAACCTCTTAGCCATTCTTTCCCCCAGCACAGTGGATCCCCTTCCATTGAGGTGCAAACCGTCACGACTGTATAGGTTGTACCCCAAGGAAAAATCAGCCCAGTGCTCTAGGAACCCAAACCCTTCCTTTCTACACCAAGACTTGAGCCATGCATTTAGTTCCCTAAACTCCTGCTGTTTTCCTAAACGTGCACGTGGCACGGGCAAAATTTCACAAATTTTTCACAAATCATAAATACAGCCACCATATTAATTCATCGATGTCACAACTTCATATACTGTAATAGGCACCCTATTTTCTCTCAGAGAAATGCAGACTTTTAACATGAATATTTATGTCTCCTAACCTTAGCTTTAATTTCCAAATACATTCCTCATGCTCCCCATGCTCTGTTCTCTTTGCCCCCTTTTTACAGCATAATTTTCTAAACGTATGCCTGTTTTTTTGAATTACTCAGTACCTCAGACTTTCCCCCTCTGCATAAATCTACTCCCTCAACACCAAGCTATGTAAGATTGACACCTTGTCATCTTAAAAGAAAATATATAATGTTAGATAATTACAATATTTCTCCACCAACCTTATGGTTTCTCAACTAGTATTATGGCTTGTTATATTATTGTGATGTGTTATGTACCTTATTAATGCTGTCTCATAGCAAAGTTGCACTAGTGTTACTGTGTCAAGCAAAGCAAAGTTGTGCTAGCATTGCCTAATTTGCATACGGCGGGAAGTTAAACTTCAATGGACGTATATGTTGCAGTAAATACATTACACTACACAAGCCTGGGAAACCTTAATAAAAGAAAATAAAGTTGTTATATTGCCCTACATATGAGCCCAGTGTATAGTTTATGTGCCATATGTTAGGAAATGTAGGGGGGGAAGCCGGTTACCCCCCCCCCAAAAATTACGCTCTTTTGCAGTCTATCACCCTGAAAAAAGGAAAAGACGCTAGCATTTTTTGGGACTAAGAAAAGTTTTCAACTATTTTTTGAGGAACTCCTATCTACTCTATTGCACTTCGCCTGGTCTGAGGTGGCGAAGGCATGTCTGGCGCAAGAGGTAACGTTCAGTAAAATCCGCATCTTAGTGAATTTGCGTAGTCACATCCATTCGCAAGAGCGCAAATTCACCTGGCTTTAGGGAGGGAAGTACCGCTAAAGTCTATCTCCTTCGCTAGCAAAGTTATGCCAGCGACCGTTAATAAATCGGCAAAGTCACGCTGGCGAATTTTCACCAGTGTTAGTCACTTCGCCCTTTAGTAAATTAGCCCCATAGATAGATAGATAGATATTAGATATAAGAGGAAGTAAACAAGAATAAATCATATTTGTCCTGTTCACTGTCCCACTTACTAGCAAAAACATTGCACTCATCTACTTTGTAATAATTTAATTTTCCAGAAAAAGGACATTGAAAAAGTAAAGAGTAGGACGTAAAAGTAACTTTATGTTACATCAGTTGTTTTCCATAAATTATTTTGAATCTTGGATTATAAAGAGCTTGTCATATTAATACAGCTCAGTAATGGGAGATTTAGTATGAAAAGAACAGTAAACCTGGCAGGTTCATGAGATCATAGATATTGTATAAGGCATGTCCCTTCCTTCATTAGACCTTTACACTGGTTAACTGTTTTACACTTAAAGGGATACTGTCATTGAAAAACATGTTTTTTCCAAAACACATCAGTTAATAGTGTTACTCCAGCAGAATTCTGCACTGAAATCCATTTCTCAAAAGAGCAAACAGATTTTTTTATATTAAATTTTGAAATCTGACATGGGGCTAGACATTTTGTCAGTTTCCCAGCTGCCCCAGTCATGTGACTTGTGCCTGCACTTTAGGATGGAACTACTTTCTGGCAGGCTGTTATTTCTCCTACTTAATGTAACTGAATCAGTCTCAGTTGGACTTGGCTTTTACTATTAAGTGCTGTTCTTAGATCTTCCAGGGAGCTGTTATCTTGTGTTAGGGAGCTGCTATCTCTTTACCTTTCCATTGTTCTGTTGTTAGGCTGCTGGGGGAAGGAAGGGAGGTGGTGATATCACTCCAACTTGCAGTATAGCAGTAAAGAGTGATTGAAGTTTATCAGACCAGAAGTCACATGACTGGGGGAAGCTGGAAAATTGACAATATGTCTAGCCCCATGTCATATTTCAAAATTGAATATAACAAAATCGTGTACAAGTAGTCAAGTAATAAAAAGATAACCACAGCATTAATTGCTTGGCATTAATTTACAAATCGAGTTACAGATATCAGGATACCGGTGACCTGATCGAGGAAAGTTGCACCCTTTTCCTGAACCAAGCGGGCAGAGCGTTTTTGGGATATTATACTTTCTGGATATAACAAAATCTGTTTGCTCTTTTGAAAAATGGATTTCAGTGCAGAATTCTGCTGGAGCAGCACTATTAACTTATGTATTTTGAAAAAAAAAAAAAAACACGTTTTCCCATGACAGTATCCCTTTAAGAAAACATATTCATGAATTTTCTTCAAAATTAAAAAACAATCTACCAAAGTATATTGCTCCTTGTCCTGTATCTTTTTCCAAACAAGTGTTCCCCAGCATTCAAGACCCATTTTGTATTATGGGTTTAATCAGTTAATTGAAGTGGAAAGTTTTTAAACTGGGAAAAATAGCACTTGTCAAATCTATGGACCAGACTTATAATTACCAAGAGTAATGTTTTAAGTAAGTACTCTTTACCTAGAACTAGATAAAGCATAACTTCAAGGCAGACTGGTCAATACAACCCTAAGAACCTGCATTTTAAAATAAGCGTAAGATACACAGGAAGTGCAGGGCTTCATTTAAAAGAAATTGAGTATCTGAAGGAATTGAGCAATTCTGCAAATAATATTAGTCAGTTATCTCCACAAACCCCTTAACTGTTTTTCTCACCTTTTTCATAACTGTTTGCTCTTTTGAAAAATGGATTTCAGTGCAGAATTCTGCTGGAGCAGCACTATTAACTTATGTATTTTGAAAAAAAAAAAAAAAACACGTTTTCCCATGACAGTATCCCTTTAAGAAAACATATTCATGAATTTTCTTCAAAATTAAAAAACAATCTACCAAAGTATATTGCTCCTTGTCCTGTATCTTTTTCCAAACAAGTGTTCCCCAGCATTCAAGACCCATTTTGTATTATGGGTTTAATCAGTTAATTGAAGTGGAAAGTTTTTAAACTGGGAAAAATAGCACTTGTCAAATCTATGGACCAGACTTATAATTACCAAGAGTAATGTTTTAAGTAAGTACTCTTTACCTAGAACTAGATAAAGCATAACTTCAAGGCAGACTGGTCAATACAACCCTAAGAACCTGCATTTTAAAATAAGCGTAAGATACACAGGAAGTGCAGGGCTTCATTTAAAAGAAATTGAGTATCTGAAGGAATTGAGCAATTCTGCAAATAATATTAGTCAGTTATCTCCACAAACCCCTTAACTGTTTTTCTCACCTTTTTCATAACTTGTATAAATTCAGGTCTTTTTTTTAAGGCAGCAAAATCTAATACTGCACTTTTGTTCCATAAAAGTTAGTTACAGTTGATATCCATTTCTAATAAGATATTAACTCTCAAGAAATTGAAAAAGATAATTGCATTGTTTTACCATTATTTTAGAGAAATATGACCTTTTGATCTTAATTTAATATTAAGCATCTTCATTTTTTATTTTTGTCAAAGAATATGAGCATGGAGGCCTTTTGTGTTAAGGCTTTTAAATAATTGTTAATCCTCTGAAAGAGGGGAATATAGACACACATGCACAAACAGTAGAACTTAAGGGGGAAAAAAATCTTAGGTATTATGATAACTTCGATAATGTGTTTTCAGTAATCTGGAACCTTTTTTTGAAAAATGTATCAGCCATCCAATAAAATCTATTATTAAATAGTCAAAACCCCAGTATGCTAAATAATTTAGCATTTAATGAAACCACATGTCAAAGTATTTGTGAAAGATCTCAATTTGTGCATTTCCACTAGGAGGAACATGTATCCAGTAATGAGATTTACGGATGGCAAGCATTAAAAAATGATGCAAATGTATGGCTTAAGATTCTTATTAAATTACAACACAGACATTAATATGTAAGTGCATTTTGGAGAACGTAATTTGCTTTTACTTCTTTTATTTTAGATACATACTTTGCAGGCTGCACATCATCATTTAGCATATCTGTAGTGTATATCGTTAGCAGAGCTGTGCTTAACAGAGAAGAAATGTCAAGATAAATAAACGTATACCAACTCAATGTTGGATGTTAATTTCTTTAACTATTTCTTAGTTTTTAGTTATATCTATACAGGTAAGTAAATGGAATGGCAATAAAGTAATATTGGAAAACATGGCCATAAAAAAGGTGCTCTTGACATACATTACCATGTTTTAAATAAAAATAATAAATAACATAAAAAATAAAAATCAAATTGTTGACTTTAAGTAGCTTCAAGTAAAATACCCATTATTTTTCTTTATCCGTACAGCGCCTGCATATTCAGCAGGTCTTTGGAGAGATTATACACCTGCTGGATAGCAGGAGGACTGGATAGCTAGAGGACTGGATAGCTAGAGGACTGGATAGCTAGAGGACTGAATAGCAAGAGGACTGAATAGCAAGAGGACTGGATAGCAAGAGGAGTAGATAGCAAGAAAGGGCAAGTTAAGGGTCAGGCTTGGGGTATAAAGTGTGAAATGTGTAGAACATTCTCTGTATTATATACTGTATATGTGAGTTTTTCTCAGTTACGTTAGAAGATGTATTCTGCCTCAAACTCCATGAATCAGTAACTTATACTGGTCAAAAAAGACTTCTGCTGCTCCTCTGAGTTATATGGCCAACAACCAACAAAGGCAAAGAACATGGCATCTCAATCATGTATTTAACTATACACATGCACAGACTTTCAGTACATCTTTAAGATTGGTTGAGGAAAACTGTACTTTACGTATATAAAATAAAAATAAGTATTACTATTTTTTATATATACAGTTTTCCTCAACCAATAAAAATAAGGCAATGTTTTGTGCCTACAGACTCTCCATTATAGAAATCCAATATACTGCAGCACACTGTGACTTGTGTAAAATTTGAAGGTGTAATTTATTTGGCTCAAATACGAGCAGACATGTGGCAACGTTTCGGGCCTCGCAGGACCCTTTCTCAAGGCTTGAGAAAGGGTCCTGCGAGGCCCGAAACGTTGCCACATGTCTGCTCGTATTTGAGCCAAATAAAGTACACCTTCAAATTTTACACAAGTCACAGTGTGCTGCAGTATATTGGATTTCTACAATTGGTGTTTAAATGTTCAGACAAAGGTTGAACATAAAGGCAGCTAAATACTGGCCCCATAAAGTTTTGTTTTTATGTTTTGTTTTTACTTGCCTTCTTTTTTTCTTTCTATAGTAGATCAAGTGTGGGTTTTCCAGCTTCAGCCATGCTTGGAATAAGTATTGTAATAACGCTTCATTTTACATTCCTGTTTATGTATAATGTCAAAAGCTACCTTTTATTGTGAATAAGGCAAAAAACATGGAGGGGCAAGCAGCACCAATTCAAATAAAAGAGGGCTTCTGAACATACTCACAACCCCACTTAGCCTGACTGGAATTACAATTGCCTGCAAATAAAAATGGCAGAATCGGGTCCTGCGAGGCCCGAAACGTTGCCACATGTCTGCTCGTATTTGAGCCAAATAAAGTACACCTTCAAATTTTACACAAGTCACAGTGTGCTGCAGTATATTGGATTTCTACAATTGAGGTTTGGATCCGTGGCAGGTGTGATCGAATACTGCTAGAAGCACCTGATCCGAAAGGAGATATTGTCTGAGGTGAGCACTCCAATTTTGTGTGGAATTACAGACTCTCCATTAAGCCTTGTTAAAGGATCTTATAGGCCCATAATGTTGCCTTGTTTTTGTATGCTTTTAGGCTGAATAAATCTTTTCAGCCCAACCACAACTCGCACAGTGTGCTGCTGTTAACTCTTTTTGTACAAATGGATATGTACAAAATAAAATTCATTTCCTGAAAAATGCTCAAAAATCACACCAACTGCCATTAGAAATAAATGTCACTCAAAAGCTTGCATATGCACTACAAGTTACACACTCACCAAGGAACACTAAGGACTGTAATTAAGCTGTATGTAGGCTGGACTGAAAAAATCATTCATTAAACAACTTCTCACTGAACTGTTATTGTAAATATATTGTACAATAACATCTGTTTCTAGCTTTAGATAATATTTAAATGTTTTCAATATAGCTAAATCCAGGAAAAGACCAATACCACTGTCTACATAACTTTGAAGATTAATCCAACCATACAGCACCCATCTAACCATACAGCAATGGATGTAGTTAATTAACCAGCCATTACCACTCATTAAGCTGATGCTATTAGCCAGGGGGACAACCACAAAGATTCGAGAAAATGTGGGGTGTCTGGTGGGAGGCCGAGCTGGGGGGATGATATGTGGGGCCTAGGGGCTCTACAGGACTACCAGCTGAAGCAAAACTAACGGGGGAGGGGATTTTTTCTATGAAATACAAAACAAATATAGTATACCAATGTAAATTAAAGGAAGGACCATGACTGTATTTCTAGGCAAGAAGATGTGCTGTAACAAGTGTTGTATGCACCAATGAATGGTACACTAATTAACCCCTTTCCTGTGTTACGTTATTTTTGTATGTTTGAATGTTGTAAAGAAAATGCAATAAAACTTACCATTTAAAAAAGACTATTTTAAAGGTAAACATCCCCTTTGAGGCCCTAAATGTGGATTTCTATTAGATGAGATAACGTAAACCAGAACCACTGTAAGCACTCGATCCCTGACACCTTTGACATAACTGGGCACTTCATAATAGGAGGACTGGCTAGAGAATATCAACCTTTATATACTCTCCCTATAGTCAAAGCTACCTCAACAAAAAAGTTATATTGCTTTTATTTCCATTTCCATCCAGTTTGCATATTTGTTTTTTCTTTATAAGCATGCTATTAATGATTCCTTTTCAATTGAAACATGTTATTTGAACAGAACTGTAATTATAATTTCAGGATGTTAATTGAATGTTGAAAGGTTGATTTATTATCTGTATTATCTTTTGAAATTCTTCTAACATGTCCATTGTAAGCATGATTTTTGAACATAGTATATAAACAGCACATATATTTGTTGGGTATGTTGTTATTGCTATAGACAAATGAATGTTTAAGCTGTATTTATAGGAAACAGGCTTTCAAGGATTTCCCACCTCTAAGACTTCTGCTTTGCATTTAGCTGATTCCAGCTCTAATGATACTCACAATATAGCAGGAAAAATTGCTTTAGATTTCAGGCCATCATGAATCAATAAGATATAGCGCATACACTTTGCTGTAATTTAAAATACACTACTAAAGAAAAACAAATGCCTGCAATATGCTATGCTTTTGAGAATTGTACTGTGAAATCCATGGAAACCAAAGAGGAAAGTAGTTTTTAAAGAAGAATCCCTCACACTTAAAATAGTTTGAGTCCAATTATTTTCAGAGCTATTCCTAAATGTACTTTGCTGTACTGGCTCATATTGAACACAAATTGCATTTTATTTTGACAGTTGTATCAGCTATTTTCCGTTTCTGAAATACTATTAGAAGAAATTGTTCTTCCTAATTTGAATTTTACTTTATTTTACATGTTTAGAAGCTGAAAAAATTAATGTGTGACAATGACTTCTAAGATATGCTTATGAAATATTTGAAATATTCAGATGTTAATCTTTAATTTTAACAAATTTCAATACTGAGACAGTAAGCGTAATGTTAAATCAGTTTTGCCCACGTAGGAGAGACAGCAAGGGCATGTGATCAAATATAATGTGAGTGGTTGTACATGTGATGTTATGTTTGATCAAAAATTTTTGCCGGTTTGGGGGTGTAAAAAACTGGTGCCTGGTGTCATAAACCTACAAGATGTACAATTTGGACACCTAAAGCAACCTGGTTGATCATTACGTAGCCATGTATTACATCTCTTCTGGTAACACCCAGCTAAATATACAAATTACAAAGTTGACCGCAGCACTCCAACATACATAACCCCCTGGGAAAACCCATTTTGCACCACTGAACTGTAACTCTAATAAAAAGAGACACTTTTAGTTACTTAGCCGGACCCATGTGCACCCGATAAAAAAGGGATGAGTGGCATTCCATTATGTTTTAATTTTATATTATGGGGAGGTGGCTCTTTCCTTAATGCCTGCTCTCCCAACCCCCGCTTAATGGTGTCTTTGGAAGAAATCATGCTAATTAAAGAGAAAAGCAGGTATGGTCTTTCTCCCCCCAAAGATAACAATGTTTTGAAGGGAAAACTAGTGTAAGTGTACAGTAATTTAGTGAACTAGTGAAAGTGTAATTTAACTTTAAATGTAATCCCATTTAGTGCATTTAGCACTGCTGAAGCAATACAGAGATATGGTGAATGCATGAACCTGATGGAAATTTGTCTTTTTCAACCATAATGAACTATGTCATTATGTAACTAACATAAAACCTATTAATTAAAGCATTTTCTAGATATAAAATGAAATTTCTACAAGTTTGCATACCCTAAAAAATAGAACTAAACTATGAATAAGTAGAAATATTTTTTTTTAGACTAAGAGGGTTGTGTGTATTAATTTAAATACCATTCCTATTTATAACAGAATCTGAATGTATTCTTCTTATTATCAATGGAAGCTGTGGCTTTTCTGTGAGTGCATCAGTCATGTTTAATTTTTTCATATAAATTCTATGACCTATGGTTATTTAGGATATCATTGGTATCAATAAAAATGATGTATAAATGATATCGCACATTTAGGGGCAGATATAAGAAGGGTCGAATATCGAGGGTTAATTAACCATCGATATTCGACTAGGAACTAAAATCGTTCGACTTCAAATATCGAAGTAGAACGATTTAGCGCAAATCCTGCGATCGAACGATCGAAGGATTATTCGTTCGATCGAACGATTAAATCCTTCGAATCGAACGATTCGAAGGATTTTAATACAACGATCGAAGGAATATCCTTCGATCAAAAAATCACAGGCAAGCCTATGGGGACCTTCCCCATAGGCTAACATTGACTTCGGTAGCTTTTAGCTGCCGAAGTAGAGGGTCGAAGTTTTTCTTAAAGAGACAGTACTTCCACTATCGAATGGTCGAATAGTCGAACGATTTTTAGTTCGAATCGTTCGATTCGAAGTCGAAGTAGTAGTCGAAGGTCGAAGTAGCCCATTCGATGGTCGAAGTAGCCCAAAAAACACTTCGAAATTCGAAGTTTTTTTAATTCGAATCCTTCACTCGAGCTTTGTAAATGTGCCCCTTAGTGAAAAAAAGGCTGCCTATATGTTTGTATATGAACTGCTTTAGGAGCGTTATCTCTTTTGGACAATTTAAAGGGACACTAAATGCCTAAAAACACCTTTACTAAAAATGAACACAATAAATAGGACTTGTGTTAAAATTACATTCTGCCTATTATTTTTATTAAAACGAATTTATATTTACCTATGTTTTTCCATTATAAAGCACTAATTTGAAAGTTGGGCTATTGTCACTGACCTTAACCCCTCATTCCTTTGTAAACAGGGCACTTTGCTTCCTATCTACCTTTGAACAAACAAACCCCTCCTTTTTTTAAGCAGCAGCCTTTGAACACCTCATTATCGGGGTTTTTGTGGTGGACGGGCAGTTTGTTTTATTAGCTCTTTTGAAATTTTTAGGGATCAGGAAGTGATAGGAAGTGAAACTGGCTTAATATTCCTTAATAATGGCAGAAATAACAGAAATCATAGATATTTCTGCTGAGCCCCATAAGATAACATGATAGGAGTATAGATGAACAGCTGCACACTAGTTTGGAAACAGAAAAATGATGGAGATAGATCACACAAGTCAAGCTTTAGAATAAAATGGAGTCTAAAGTACTAAAAATGTAAAAATTAAGAGTTTAAGGGCAGGTCCTATTGATATTTGTTAATACAATCTGAATGTGAAATGTGGGACATTTGAGGTGAATTTCCTCAGTGTCTCATACCATATAGTACAAAATGTGTTTATATCTCCTCTAATTCAATCCACATTATGGGAAGAGTGGTTTATTGTGTAGAGCAGACACATGTGACATGCAAAAAGCATAACTTTGTTTCAAGGCAAATGAGAAAGGGCTGTTTTGTTGTTTTACATTGAACTTGTAATATGGCAGATGGGACAGACTGAGATAATGAAGGCATTGTTCTTCAGAAAAGGGGCAATGTAACAAACTAAACTAATATAATGTATATCAATATTTGTAGTAAGGAAAAATACAATTTATTGTTGCCATAGGAGACCACAAATGAGGCAAATCTATACGTATGAATATTTTAAATGTTATTTTATAGAGATGAATTTACATACTGCTTTTATGTCAATAAAGTTTTACTCATTTTAACACAGATACAGTATATATTCTGAGAGCAAAGCTTACAGGAGAAAGGGATATAGTTTGTTCGTGCTGCATTCCTGCAGATACTTTCTAGTACATGCATTTATATTGAGTACAAATGCACAGACAAGCAGAACAAAGTAAATTTGTTACTCCAGAGTAATTATTTTGCCTGGCACTAGTGATACCACCATATAAAAAAGAGGCTTATTTGTTCAATACCATAATTCTATTAGAATATGGTCGTATGAAAAACCCTTATGTCAGTGCTGGAACAAAATGGACACACACACACTCCCTTTCAGTAAAATAAATATGGCTTTCTATGAAATTGATGCAGCAGATATATTGTGGTTTTTGCTTCACATGTAGGGCTCTGTTTGACCTACCAAGAGACTGAGTGCCCTAGTCATTTTTTTTGTGTGCACAATAGTGGAGAAGCTTTTGGACATAGTGAACACCAGTGCTTCACTGGCATGTGTATTATATTCCAAATAATTTCATATTCTCACCATATATTGCATCACGTCAGTAGCATACATCTCTTTGGAATAATAGCACTCTTATTTTGGGTGTGCCACCCAGGCCAGGACTGGCAATCTGTGGGTTCTGGCAAATGCCAGAGGGGCTGCTATAAGGTCCTATAGAAAGTCAGTATTTAGTGGGCTGGTGGTTGCTGTTTGGGCCTCTTTGTGGGCTGATTAGGCCTCTGTGTACTTGAAATGCCAGGACCTATTTTAATTCTCAGTCCGGACCTGGTGCCACACCTGTGTAAGGGAGCACAGGGGAGTGGACTGCCACTATAGTATATTGCCATGGATACTATGTCATAAAATGCTAGGGATAGTGCATCATAGACTGCTATGCAAACTGTTCCAGAGGGTGTCTGTCATCTTGTGCTGGGTCACAGCTCACCTATGCTTGGGGTTGCAGGGAGTCACTGTGCTCCTTAGTGCTAGTTGCTCTCCTATGCTTGGGGTTGCAGGGAGTCACTGTGCTCCTTAGTGCTAGTTGCTCTCCTATGCTTGGGGTTGCAGGGAGTCACTGTGCTCCTTAGTGCTAGTTGCTCTCCTATGCTTGGGGTTGCAGGGAGTCACTGTGCTCCTTAGTGCTAGTTGGGTCACTGTGATCTTTTTTTCTGGGAGTCACTGTATTTAATTTACATTATAAAACAGCCAAGAGAAAGCATGTCTGAATAGTGGCAGTAAAGCTGGGTGTGCCTAAAATAGTCGGGTATGGCTAAACATTTCGTAGAGTTGAGCTTTGTGAGCTATAAAGCTTATGATGCTTTGTTTTTTTTTTTGAACCACTTAAATCATTGCCCGAGTGAAGGAATAGAGGAAAAAGTAGCTTTTTTTGGCTACTTCGACCTTCGACTACGACTTCGACTTCGAATCGAATGTTTTGAACTAAAAATCGTTCTACTATTTGACCATTCGATAGTCGAAGTACTGTCTCTTTAAAAAAAACTTTGACCCCCTAGTTCGCCACCTAAAACCTACCGAAGTCAATGTTAGCCTATGGGGAAGGTCCCCATAGGCTTTCTAAGCTTTTTTGGGTCGAAGAAAAATCGTTATTCGAAGTCGAGGGATTTCAATTCGGCAGTCGAATATCGAGGGTTAATTAACCCTCAATATTTGACCTTAAGTAAATTTGCCCCCAAATATGTTAAGGAAGCTTGTTCTTTTACCAAGTAGCAGTTTAGGTAATGCTTCCATTCTGATATACACTTTTTTTTTTATTTAATAAAGCATTTAAGAACAATTTCATTATAGAAGCAGGAATACTAGACCTCGGACAAAATGTTGACCTTTTATCCTATTACCCTATAGCTAAAGGGATGGTAATAGAATCCATGTTGTAACATTCATGGTCATGAGCAGCAAACAATTTTTTTTGAATAATTTCGTCCTCTCTGTGAATTTGTAAAATGTTCCAGTATGCACTCCTTGCTTGTCTAAACCAAATTATTTTACTTAATAGCTAATATAATTTGATTAATCCTGCAATATGAAGCTAGAAATGATTGCCAGTGCATCCCTGTATGCCCAACCAAATTGTTTATTTCAGCATTTTAAATTCCCCATGGATATAAACTTGGAACAATTCTAGGAGCAAAATGGGGCAGAGCTGCTTCAATAATAATACTTTAAAAAAAGAGGTCAACTAAGATCAATTTAGTCATCTATACATAAGAATACACATATACACATCAATTTGGGCTCCAGCAAAAGGCAGGGGAAAATGGCCCAGACCTCCATCTTAGGGGTGATTAGAATGCAATACATTTGGGACATATCATCATGGCTTAGAAGAAGTTAAAAAAATTCCACTGAAAAAGATGCATCCCCAAAATACAGGCCTTACGTGTTTCTTGCCTTAGAGGGCACTTAGTCATAGGCTAAATAGCACACAACATTTAAATCTAAACCAGAGTGAAGTTTACTTATTTGCTTTATGTGCATTTTACAGTTCACAGTAATTCAAATAGAAAACTATCAATATGAACAAATATATACAAGTACTATTTGGAACTGTTCTTTCTGTATTTTTGTATTGCACATATATTGTTGTGCTAAAATATAAAGTATACGTATTGAATTTCAGTCTTTTTTTACATGGAATATTTACACATACAGGAAACATCTTATTCAAAATAATTCCATTTGGTTGCCTAGTCCCTAGATACAAATACATTTTAGCCTTCTTTCTTAGTAAGTTATAAAGAGCATTATGTCCTATCACATTTTGAGAGTACCAGGGTATGTCTAGGGACATACCCTGGTACTCTGGTTACTTCTCCCAAAGCAAATTACTCATCTGCATGATAGACCTCAAGAATTATCTCTGTAGTAAGCTGTCAAGTTGTGCATATAATTATTTGCATAAATATACATGTTTTGAAGTGATATAGCACTTGAATGTACCAGCCAGACTTTTAGGTGATTTATTCACAATGTGCTTGCCTTCATTCAGACCTGAATGATGATGAATGAGCAACTGTATCAAAGGCCAAAAGAAAATTTAGCACCAGTTGTTATCATTTAAATTTTTCCTTATTGGAATCCAGCACTCCACTGTCCTCGCGACTTTAAGAGATCTGTTATTTTTGCCAACTGTCCTAATGATTGCTCAATTTTTATCAGCAGTATGTTTGTGGGGGATTAGTTTGCACATACAACAGTGCAGAAATATCACAAGCTGACAAAACGGGTGTACAGATGTGGAATCCATTATCCAGAAACCTTTTTTTCAGAAACCTGTGTTTCAGTGAGAAGTCATTTAATGTATTACTAAGGGACATTATGCTGTGTACAAAGAAATTTCCCGAAATCTTTATATACAGTGAAGCCTGCTGAAGTCATGCTTTTTTTACACAGCATAATAAATACACCCCTAAATTAGTGATGGGCAAATTTATCAACAGGCGCGAATTCGCAAATTTCAGCGTTTCGGCTCTGGCGAATACATTTGAGCAATTGCCGCGAAAATTCACCCGTGTCAAAGTTTTTGACACCGTGACAATTAAACGGATGCCCATTAACTCTAATGCACGTCAATTTTGATGCCCGCGAATTGTCGCCGTTCTCAAAATTTGTGTTTCGCTAAATTTTCACCTGCAGGAAATTCGCGAATTGCATGGCGACCATTTTGCACATTACTACCCTAAGGGGCATATTTATCAAGGGTTGAAGTTCGAATTCAAAAAAGACCAACCGAAATTAAGTTGAGGTTTTTTTTGGTCGAATAGGTCTGTTTTTCAATCAAATAGGTCCGTATTCGTCCGAATTTGAAGGAATATCGAATTCGATCAAATTCAAATCAATTTTTTTCCAAAAAAAACCTGAATGATTTTTCAAAGTCCACCAATTGACTCCAAATAGGTTCTAGGAGGTCCCCCATAGGCTAAAACAGCGATTCGGCAGGTTTTAGATGGCAAATGGTCAAAGTCACATTTTTAAAGAGACAGTACATGATAAATTTTGATGTTCGAATTTTTTAATTTTTTTCAAATTCAAATCGAATTTGGACTATTCCCTAGTCGAAGTACACAAAAAATAGCTCGAAATTTTAATTTTTTTCATTCGAAAATTCTCCTCGACCTTTGATAAATCTGCCCCAAATGTATGGACTGGGGTGAAACTAGAGCACTCAGAGAAACCCCAAACAAACACACTATTCTACCTTACCTGAATTGCACTTTCACTCTTGAGGAAGGACAGACATAACCCATGAATAATGGGTAAATTAACAGATCATCTCCAAATATTGCATTATCCAGAAATTTACTGTACTGTTTTAGCTGTTTTGCATGCTCCACAAATTGTTGCAGGCAGCTTTCAAATCAATCAATTTTTTATTGTCTGCGCATATTTATTCCTAATTATACTGCTACCATAGATTGAAAAAATGTGAATAAATGATGCCGAGTTGCGTTTTTTGCTTAGCAACGGAGCACCACAAAACTTACTGACAAATTTAGTCTAGGGCAAGGTCAGAAAGGATAGCATAGGTAGATTTGCAGTTAAATTATAAAACTGAATTAAATGACAGAACAAATATAAAACAAGAGAACAACACTGATTGGGTATAACATAGAAAAATGAGAAAATAATGAAAGTTGATCATTTCTGTTCCTCTGTGTTGCTTATGCTAATGCATCTGCAGGTCTTTTTATGCTCTTGTGAATTTAATTTTATTTTTATGCTATGCTGCTGAGCAGGGATGTATCAATATCAATTAACTGTTAGTGTTTTCTCTGAGCCTGTTTCATATTCATCTTTCTGCTTCCCAATTGTGTTCAGAAAACAAAATAAAATTAAAACATTTTTCTTTCCAGAGACATCATCTGCAAATGGACAAAAAGAAGCTACAGCCAACCTACTTCCAAATAATAAAATCCAGCTTGTTTTAGCCTCAGATTATGCTAAACCTCAATTAATTTTGCAGTTGCCTCAAACCTTCCAAAACCACAGAAAATTGAATCAAGAAATACAAAACAGTGTAATATGCCATACATTTTAAATAGGTAATGACACAATACAGCAGTAATGTTCACCTTGTCGACTTTTATCTCGAATGACTGATGGGTTTAAATATTAGGCTTCAAAATAGAATGATTTGTTCCAAATAGCAATCAAATACAATAATTTGCTGAAAACAACATTACAGATTTTTATTTTTTCTTTCAATGAATTTTATTTAATTTTCGAAATGAAAAGCGGAACTAAGAATAACTGAGAACAATAACTGGTATAACAAAGAGGGTTTTCTTATTCATTTAACAAGTATATTCTTGTATTTATTCTTCCTGTTGTTAACTACTATTTTCACAGCTTTGTAAGATAAAAGCTGTGAATTGGTTGAGAGATACAGAAAAGTAGACACCAAAAGGTAGCAACGTCATACCTCGAACACTAAAGGGGTATCCAAAAGATAAGGCGTGATCTGAATAATCCACAAATGTTTTATATCTGAAGCCAGCCACACCTAGGGGCCCATTCACTAAGTTCGAGTGAAGGAATAGAATAAAAAATACTTCGAATTTCGAACATCGAATTGGCTACTTCGACCTTCGACTTCGAATCGAATGATTCAAACTAAAAATCGTTCGACTATTCGATCATTCGATAGTACTGTCTCTTTAAGAAAAAACTTCGACCCCCTAGTTCGCCACCTAAAAGCTGTCGAAGTCAATGTTAGCCTATGGGGAAAGTCCCCATAGGCTTTCCAAGTTTTTTCAGATCGATTCGAAGGATTAAATCGTTCGATCGAACGATTATTCCTTTGATCGTTCAAACGAATGAATTGCGCAAAATTCTTCGACTTCGATATTTGAAGTCAAAGGATTTTAATTCACCAGTTGAATATCGAGGGTTAATTAACCCTCGATATTCGACCCTTAATACATCTGCCCCTTAGCATTATGTACAATCAGTTCATTAGTTTTGTTGAAAGTAGTGATGGGCGAATTTGCGAAAAATGTGCGAACTCATTTTTGACGCCGGCACCCTTTTTTTGACGCAGATGCCCGTTTTTCAATGCCGACGCCCGCTTTTGACGGCGACGCCCGCTTTTAACGCCGGCGCCCGTTTTTTTGGATGCCGGCGACAAATTTGCTGCGAATTCACGCCTGCCGAATAAATTCGCCCATCACTAGTTGAAAGTCATATACCTATAGAAGAGAGCAACTTATCGGGCCGATTCACTAACTTCGAGTGAAGGATTCGAAGGTTAAAAACTTCGAATTTCGAAGGTTTTTTTTGGGCTACTTCGACCATCGAATGGGCTACTTCGACCTTCGACTTCGAATCGAAGGATTCGAAGTAAAAATCGTTCGACTATTCGACCATTCGATAGTCGAAGTACTGTCTCTTTAAAACAAACTTCGACCCCCTAGTTCGCCATCTAAAAGCTACCGAAGTCAATGTTAGCCTATGGGGAAGGTCCCCATAGGCTTGGCTAACTTTTTTTGATTGAAGGATATTCCTTCGATCATTGGATTAAAATCCTTCGAATCATTCGATTCGAAGGATTTTATCATTCGATCGAAGGAATTATCCTTCGATTGTTCGATCGAACTATCTGCGCTAAATCCTTCGACTTCGATATTCGAAGTCGAATGATTTTAATTCCTAGTCGAATATTGAGGGTTAATTAACCCTCGATATTCGACCCTTAGTGAATCCAGTTGCACATATAAACTATGCCTTATTGACACAGTGTACAGTATTAAACTCTTTATCATTATGTATTTAATAACAGGGTTCATTACTTAACAGCAAGCTATATAAATTTGGAGAGGTTAACCATCAGTTTGTAAAATATAAGTAATAAATGAAGAAAGCAACTTTCAAGATACTCAGGGGAGGGCAAAATCCTTTATTCCCAAACATAGGAACACATCCAACAAAATAGTGTGTTATGCTATCACACAGTTACATCTAGATGTGTAGATGTAGATTCGATATTTGCATAGTTCACAAATCATAAAGTGACCTATAATCCCTTATTGATTCAATCTATCAAGAGAGGGTTGATGGTGGTAATTTAGCCAAACACATAGGTTCATAGGGATTATGTAACCCCTCTCTGTACAGGCTGAGCCCGAAAGGCTTACATTAGAACACCCTATTTCATAGCACACAAAAAAGAAAAATGTAAGTAATAAAGATAGCAGCTAAAGGGGGAGAGTAACCTGGTGGTTATAAAATAAATGATAAAATAAAATGAAACAACACTACCCCAAAACTGTTAAAATAACAGACATTAGGACCCAGTTTTTAGCAATTCTTTTCATGCTGCCTTTAGTTACTGTATATATGAGTCTGATTTGCATAAGAGTACATAAGAGAATTTTATTCCAACATTCTAAGTGTCCCACTGGACATGGCTAGTATGCAGTAGGTATAGAGTATATGATTCATTAATAATTATAGGACTTGATATGCCTTATTGCCTCATCAATAATTGCTAACTCCTTTGAGCTACAGAGCATATATTTACATTTTGTTACTGTTATTAAGACACACTATAGTAATCCAACAAGTCCAATATATGCTTAACATATAATGCTAAAGTTCACATTTTTATTAATTATATCTATGGAGTAATTTGTTATTTCTGTGGTTATTCTAAAATAAATTAACAATTTTGATTGTAAATCAAAAACACTCAATGTACTTGGAAGTAATACAGAATGCATATTTGTTTCTATTTCTTAAAACACTTTGCTTTAAAAATAAGTCTATACTTTATATAAAATCCTCAAGAGCTCCAGATGTATGGTACTAACATTTAAAAATGATATTCTTCTGACCTTCTAAACTAACTTGACTTCCATCTAGGGGGCAATAGCATAAATGTTAAGCATGGGTTTATGCTAATATGGACATAATTTTGCAAGCTAAATGCTACAGCAATAGTTCAATCCAAATATGAAAAATAAAATGCGC
Source organism: Xenopus laevis (assembly GCF_017654675.1). Classification (NCBI taxonomy): domain Eukaryota; kingdom Metazoa; phylum Chordata; class Amphibia; order Anura; family Pipidae; genus Xenopus; species Xenopus laevis. Next base: position 66,718,254 of record NC_054371.1, on the reverse strand, counting down.
CCTCAGCTTGGAAACCAGAAAAAAATTATGAAATAACTTTACTATTATAAAATCATAAAGAAACAGAGAATATGGACAAGTCACTGTAAAATAAGAAAACAGAGAAAAATCTAACAATAAACATTGTGGCATGCAAATTAATGAGATTTTCATAGGTAGAAATTAAAAAATCTTAGCTCCTTTTTTATCTACAGACAGATGAAGGCAGGCCTCCTCTTGTAAATGGAAAATTGATGAAAAAAAGTACTGATTAATTGTGCCTTTATAATCTAGTACTAGTATTAGCTCCAAGGGTATAACATCAGTTATATAAAATCTGTTTTGCCACAAAAACATCTCCACATCACTAAAAGTTTCAACTGTTGAAGGGGTGGTTCACCTTTAAGCTAACTTTTAGTATGTTATAGAATGGCTTGCAACTGGCCTTCATTTTTGTATTTTTGTATAGTTGTTTTTAATTATTTGTCTTTTTCACAAAACCCAGCGCACATCAAAAAAATCATTGGGACTTCTCCCACTGACTTCGACAGGTCTGAGATGCCGGATTTTCTGATTCGGACTTTTCCATCCTCGGGGTTTAATAAGTTCCTGAAAAATGCGAGATTTTTTAAAAGTCCGATTTTATAAAAAGAAATAACACATTTTTTTTTATCATTTTTGCATTTGGAGTTTCCTATTCATATTGTAGTTGAATCGCTGCTAGGGTAATTTGGGCCCTAGCAAACAGATTTCTGAAACTGTAAACTGGAGAGCTTTTGTATAAAAAGCGAAATAATAGTGATGGGCGAATTTGCGCCATTTCGCTTCGCCGACGAATTCCCAAATTTCAAGGGAAACGGCGAAAAATTCACGAAACAGCGTTTTTTTTCGACGCCGGCGGAAATTTTTTTTTGACGCCAGCGAATTTTTCCGGGCGAATTTTCACGGACGTTTCGCGAATTTATTCACTGGCGGCGAATCGCGCTAATTTGCCGCGAATTGCCGCCTGCCGAATAAATTCGCCCATCACTACTAAATAACTCAAAAACCATTAACAATAAAAATATCAGTACATCATACTAAGGGGCAGATTCGACGATTTTAGCGTACGATAGAACTATTTTACTCTGATGTGTAAAGACTTAGAAAATGATTGTAGAAGGTCCACATAGGCTAACATAGCACTTCGGCAGGTTTAATTTGGCGAAGTATTGAAGTTGAAGTTTTTTTAAAGAGACAGTACTTTGATTATCGAATATTCAAACGATTTTAACTTAGAATCGAAGTCAAAGTAAATTCGAAGTCGTAGTATCCTATTCGATGGTCAAAGTATCCAAAAAATAATTTGAATTTTGAATTTTTTTACTTCGAAAATTCCCTCTAATTCACTTCGACCCTTGATAAATCTACCCCAAAAAGTTCATTTGAAGGTCAACATCCTCATTAAGGCTTCTGTGTGGCAATATTTTCTCATTTAAATATACGATGCCTCAGGCATCAGTAACCGACTCCCAACACCCAGCATAGTAAAATGGTCTGCAAGCTCACTCACAAATATAAATGTTTTTATTACAATGCTTATTTTCTGATTATATGTCAAATACCAATATCAGTATCCAGATAACCATTGTTGGCATATGGTAATCTAATGAATGTTAGGATGGAAAGGTGGTTGCTTTTAAAAAAACAGCTGCAAAACGGTTCAGCTTATTGTTTGTGTAATATAGTGGCTACTATTCACACTGTTTTGCTTGTAAAAAGATTCAAAACCCAAGCTCAAATCATTACTGCCCAATTGCTTGTCAGAATTTGGAAGTGCCCAGAGATCATAATTGGAGGATACCTGAACTAATATGCAATAAACACACTGGGGTAAAAAATGTTTGCACTGTGACTGTCCGTAAGAGCTTTTTAAATATAAAAATTCAAATAGTGAATATTTATGCGAATACTCTATATTTGAGTTACGCAACGACTTTGGTAGCAGAGAATATATCCAAAAAAGCAAATTGCCAATTGAAATTACTGTCAACACTATTTTCGCACACAACAACCTTGCACAGCGGGCACACTCATGCAAACAACCCGTCTCATTTGTGAGCCATTTGAGAAAATTTGTGCGCAATGCAAATTCGCAAAAAACAGAAAGACGGGCACAACAGTGCAATATTTTAGCGTTCAGGAAAAAAACATGGGCAATACAACCATTTGTGAATAAATATGCACTGCGGGAACTTTATAAATAACCCCCATTGTGCGCATAAACATTTGCAATTTGCGATTATACCATATTTAAAAGGCCCTTATGGACATTCGTGCAAAGAAAAATTCGTAATTCTTTTTGCGCATTAAATATACCACTCTAATCCAGCTTTATATGTTTAACCATACGCAGAGCAAATATTTTCACTGAATGATCATTCTGCACTGTGCTATGAAGTTTAAAAAAGAGCCCCACTGTGTCATAAAAGACCTCAGTGTGGTCTGCTTTTTTATATAAGAAATTACATGCATCAGCATATTAAACAAGTTTAGAGCATGAATCTCATTCCTTTTCCACAGGCGGGAAATGATCAAACTCACTGTGATGTGACTTGACTTGCCAATATTTCCGTTGACATCATTGGGAAATGTAACATGTGGAGAAGATACCTGGGGATCTTTCCCGGGGATCTGGTGCAACCTACTGCAATTCAAGTTAAAATAAATGGGAAGCAAGTCTGTGATACTTTGATGACAACTAGTTAGGTAGGAATGTTGAGCTTAAGTTTTTGTAAAGTCCTTAAATGACTGAGCTAGGTCATCATAGCTAAACACTCTTTTTTGTAAAGCAATAGCTGAAAGGGGTTGGACTTAATGTAATTTAAGATGAGATCTTGGGAGAATGCCTACATACTACCCTAGATAAACCTATTGACCAATTATGCTGAGATGTTTGGGGCAAATGCTTATTGCATAATCCTTAAATTATGATGTCAGGATGTCTGCTATAGACACAGTTATGAACACAGAAAAAAAAGGACAAACTAATAAATACCCAACCTGGTAAACACAAATGATCTCTTATATAATATAAAATGTTATCAGTCAACCAAATAATTCATATGTACAAATATATTTATATTTATTGTTTAAAAACCATGCGGAACAAAATTTTTGAATATTTCAAATAGGTTATGTTTTCTGTAATGAAAGGCTCTAAAGGTCATTTAAATCTTTTTTTCTCCCTCAGCTTTTTTCGCTTTTATTACGCTGAGGGTTTAAAGGTTAGCAGCTCTTGCAATAGCTGTTCTTTACTGTGACAGATATGCCTATTCCCACAGCAGAGTTTCACAACATATCATTGCAAGTGGAATGTGTACTGCTTGAAGACCTGTCCTTTGATTGACTTCACACATTACAGTAAGGTCAGGGTTCTCCACTCTGAAGATCAATAGTACTTTGGAGGAAAGTAGAAGGCAGTTATCACTTACTGTAACTGTCAAAGCAGCCAATGTGGTAATCACTAATACAATCTTACAGTAGTGGGGATTTTTAAATCCAACTTTACCCAGGCATGTTGTTTAATTTGTGTATTTAAATTAGTTAAGGTGCTGCAGTGTTCCGCATTATCTCCCTACGCAAGTGATTTATTACAATATTAACACCATTTTCTTTTTCTTATTATTATTCTGCATATTTTAAACACATGCAGGATTTCCATCTGCAAGTATTCCACCAAACAAAACTAGAAATGAATACTTTATGGTTTCCATTGGGTATCATATGGATAAGAAAACAATATTACATTTTACTACGACTGATTATGGTGCACTTTTTATTTTGTATTTTTTTGAAGAATTTCTTGGTTCAAAATCCTGAATTAGATCCAAGCAAGATACAGAAAGAGAAGCTAAAAATGGGTGCATTATGTTCTCTAAAAATCAGCTGCATCTGTACATTTTGTTGTCCCTAGCAGCTGCTGGAGTATGCCAGCAAGTAAAATATTATGCATCGCAACTAGCTAGCTGCCAGAATCATTTGTTTGGATGATTATGATGCATGCAGTGGGATTCTGCAAAGTAAAAAAAACAATAGTAAATAAAAAATAATGTCTGAGCATGTGAAAATGTACCCTGATACTGTAACCTAAAACGCTCTCTGACCTGCATATAATTGCAAATGACTTGAAGAAATTTAGGTACAAGTGCAAAGCTGTTGATTTATACCTCCATTGATAGAATGATGTCATTTCATATTTCATATTTCGAGGGTTTATTTTACAATTTGAGCAGTTATATTGGAAATCAAATTAACCTACAGTATACAGAAATAACATCTTGATTACTTTTTACAGATACAATTAAAGTTTTCTCACTTATATTGTATACCAGATGGAATCAGATTTGATCAGATGCAAAAGTGAGGAGACTTCCAAACAAAATTGTTACTGCATAGGGTGCCATCTATCCCTGCCATGTCATCATGATGAGCTCTGGAAGCTTTAGCAGCCTCCCCAGGACATGTAATATGTTACCAAAACTTCACCACCAGTCTCATTCCTGTCGATAAAAAAAAAAAAGTTGTACGGTTGCACGAAAAAATATTTTCTTCAATGAATTTTGCGAAATTCCGCACATTTTTGGCAAAGTGAAACAGGACAGATTTGCCCATTGCTATACTGTTGTGGTGTAAAGAATCTGCCAATAGTGTTTTACACCATTATAAATGTATATTCTCACTAGCAGGGAGGAGATGTTCCTTTAACTTCATGCTTATATATTCAATGCTTTAACTTTTCTAACAAATATTTTTATATTTTTATATTTTTATAGTGCAAGTTTCCTGTTTTTTTTATATTGAAGAACAATGGTGATAAAAATGTCCATTCTTGCAAGTATTTACTTCCCATTGTTATAAAAAATAAACACTCTTCCTATGGCATATGCTGTGTTGTTAAGCAGAACTGAGCACAGTAGAATCATATCCCACAGTGGAAGCATCTGCCATAAGAAACACGTTTCTTATTGAAATGAATGGCAAGTGACTGTTCTCACCGAGATGAGTGTGGTAAAATGCTCCTTGTGCCATAGGTCTGAACAACCCAACTAACATAGTGAAACATTGATTAGTCTTCGGCACTGCGGCACAGGCAGGACGCCGCAGGTAGCGGGTGTATCTGTTGTTCCGGCTCAAGCAGGGAGCTGGATTCTCGCCTCGGCCCACGTTGCTCCGGCCGGCTGCGCCATTACATCACCTGTCCCTGGAGCCGACAGTGTCTCTGAGGACCACGCTGCTGCTGCGTTCCAAGCTGGAACGCATGGGTTACACGATGGTGCGCGGCCATTTCTAAGGGCGCGAGTCTTCATGGTGAGACAGCTCTACACATTGCAGGACTCAAAGTATCAACACAGCCCCAGTACTGAGGTACCCCATCTACTTGAGTGGTGTGGCTTGGATATAAAGAGCACTATAGCTCTGAGCTGTTTCTATGATACCTGACGCTCGCTATATGCTGCACAGTAGAGGACATATAACGCTACAATTTGACTATACCACTTTTGCACGGCACTGATGCACCAGAACTGTTCTATTGTCTCCATGTTACACTAACTGACTATGCTCTGAGAGCTCCGTGGTATTATCGATCCTGTTACTATAATACTCCGCTTCTACACTGTACTTCCCCTCGTGCTGAGCCTTCCTTCACACGCTTATTATGCGTAGTAGCAGAGCACCGAAAAAGCCTGGCGAAACATCACAGAAGATGGATCAGTTTGTGAGGCGGTCTGGCCATGATGGCGCTGCACCCTCATCCCCTTCTTCAGTACCCACCGAAGATACTTCGGAAACGGCATTTGCACCTATTCTTGCCGCAATAGCGACCTGTCAAACCACGCTTACTACCCACATAGAGGAGGTTAAAGTTGACCTATCTCTGATCAAGGTGGATTTGCAGGCTGTACGAGAACGAACAACGGCTGTGGAAGCCAGGGTTAGTGCAAGATATGTGTGCACCAGTTCCAGCACAACTCACTGAATTACAGCAGCAAATCAGGCATCAAGCTTCTCTCTTAGATGACTACGAAAACCGTCAGCGCCGTAATAATGTACGGGTGGTGGGACTCCCGGAGGGTGCTGAAGGCACTTCGCCTACTGATTTCGCTGAAAGATGGCTCAAACAACTTCTGCCTAATGCGCGTTTCACCGCACACTTTACAGTGGAACGGGCTCATCGTGTCCCAGGTCGACCTAGACCTCCGGGTGCCCCCCCACGCTCCTTTCTTATAAGATTGCTTCACTTTCGTGATAGAGACGCAGCTCTCTCTGAAGCTAGGGCGAAGGGTCAGCTGGTTCATGACGGGGCCAATGTATCACTGTATCCTGACTACTCTACTTATCTGCAGAAACAGCGCAGCACCTTTACCGGCGTCAAACGGCAGCTGCGGGACCTGAAGTTGGTTTATGCCATGCTATACCCGGCTAAACTCAAGGTCATTGACGCAAATACATCTCATTTTTTCAATACTCCTGAAGAGGCATTGAGCTGGATTGAGGCACGGTCCGGCAGAAGTCCCAGGCCATAGCTGTTCTTTACTGACCTCTTCTTCGCATGTTACCTGACCTTATGTGTATGGTTTTCATATCCTTCCACTGCTAAGAGGAGAGGAACGGCTGCTATTTGTAGCTTTTTGATGTAATCCCCATTGCAAGAAGTGACTTTTGATGCAAGTGTTTCTCTCACATGGCTCAGGTGTCGCTACCTCTGTATGTTTCGGCAGTACCGGGTGGTCCGGCAACCTACAGTACTGCGACTGTTTTAGTGGCAGACACAGTGCCTTCTTCATATATCCTCGGCTCCTGTAGGTGCTGCCGGTGATCTTACTCTGCAACTAACACCTGCCTTGGAACCTTTTCTGCACATTACAACTCTTGCTACATATATGTCGCTTGATATACCTTCACTGGGTTTACATGTTTACATTTAGTTTTGTAAGTTTATTTTTCATTATCCTGTGCACCATTGGCCGATCACCACGGAAGCTCTTTGGCCACAACAAGATTTGGAGCGAGCTTGTTGAGGGCTACCAATCTCCCCAGTTGATCTTATGTTTGGGATCCTAAGCCCGCCAGACTGTGAGGGTTGGGCAGGGTGGGGGGCAGTTGGGTGGGGGTTTTGTTTTGACTATTGTTTTAACTATGTCTTTTCTACCTCATTTCAGTCTTTCTTTCCTTCTTCTCTCTCCCTCCCCGGCTGGATAACAATGTATGTATATGGTGGGCTGCTGAGTCGCAGGGTGTCCGGAAACATGAAATGTATTCATTTAACTGTGAGTACCCATCCCATTTACACATCACCAAATGGCTGCTGTTAAGTTAATATCTTGGAATGTTCGGGGTCTTAACGATAAGGTAAAGCGGGCATTAGTTTTCAATTATCTTAAATCTTATTCCCCCCACATTCTCTTACTTCAGGAGACCCACTTAGTTGGGGGTAGGGTCTTGGCTCTCCGGAAACCGTGGGTTGCGTATAGTCACCATACTACATATTCCACTTATGCTAGGGGCACCTCGGTCCTGGTTAGGAAAGGCTTCCCATTTGATCTTATGGAGGTGCGTTCGGACAGATCGGGCAGATATCAAATTTTGGCGTGTGCTATAGCGGGGTTTCCCATCCTTATAGCTAACATTTACGTTCCTCCCCCTTCGCAGACACAATACTTCATGACCTATATCAAACATTGGTGCAACTGCCCCCCGCCCCAGTGTGTATCATGGGTGACTTTAACAATTGTTGTAACCCTCTGTTGGACAGATTATCCGCTCCTACAGTAACTACTTCTAAATTTGCTGATTGGGCCTGAGCATACAATTTGGTAGATGTATGGCGCTGGAAGTACCCCGAGCGCAGACAATTCTCCTGTTATTCTACTACCTATCAGTCTTTATCTCGAATAGATCTTGCACTGCTTTCTTCGGACCTCCTCCCTAAAGTTCGAGAGGTTGGATATCTGCCACGGGGAATCTCAGATCATGCCCCTTTGCTTCTCTCGTTAGACCTTCTCTCAGACCCCTCACATAGAACTTGGAGGCTAAGTCCATACTGGTTGAAGGTCCCTAGTGTGGTCGGGGAATCCGCTGCCTCTGTCACACAATATTGGAGTGTGAATTATGGTTCTGCGGATCCCTCCACTACCTGGGAGGCTTTTAAGGCAGTCTCCCGAGGTACCCTAATGGCTGCAGTGGCCAGAGCTAGGAACACTTCTAAAGAAACCCTACACCACCTTGAAATGGCTACTTCCCAATCTGAAACTGAATATATTGGCAATCCCACGCCTCAGACGCATGGTGAATTCACTGCTGCTCTTCGGCGCCTCAGCTTGCATAGGTTAGAGCTGACTGAAAAGCAACTTTTACACGCCACCAGCACTACGTTTGCATATGGTGATAAAAATGGTAAGCCTTTAGCTTTCCTAGCCAATCCTCCCAATGGTACTTCTGCTGTCCCCAGGATACTCTCCTCAACGGGAGTTATGCTGACCTCCCCATCTGAGATAGCCCTGGAATTCAGTAAATTTTACTCCTCTCTGTACACTTCTACTGCGCACTACTCTAATGCTGACCTTCATGAGTATCTCAACGGGATTCCCATCCCGAATATCTCCCCTCAGCAGGCAAAGTACATGGACTCCCCGATTTCCCCTCTTGAGATTGCCGAAGCCATACTTTCCTTCCCCTCCGGCAAATCCCCGGGCCCGGATGGCTTTGTTATAGAATGGTACCGTATTCATTTACGCGAGATAGTCCCCAGATTGCATGAAACCCTGATGTATGCCTTTGAAAATTTCTCTCTCCCTAAAACGTTCTCAGATGCGACGATTGTGGTCATCCCCAAACCAGGGAAGGACCTCACACTGTGCTCCTCCTATAGGCCAATCTCATTACTTAATATGGAAATTAAAATTCTCGCAAAAATTTTAGCTAAGCGTCTTGTCAAAGTTGTGTCTGCAGTGGTGGAACCTGATCAGTCTGGCTTTATGCCTTCCAAATCAACCAGCTTTAATCTTAGAAGACTGTTCCTTAATTTACAACTGAAACACGAAAATATGGGTTCCAGGCTGGTGGTTTCACTGGACACGGCTAAGGCATTTGACTCGGTGGAGTGGCCTTACTTATGGGAGGTAGTAACTAGAATGGGTTTTGGCCCTTCCTTCACTAAGTGGCTTCGGCTGCTGTACAGTGAACCAAAGGCATCCATCCGGGTTAATGGCATTACTTCCGTACCATTTCGCCTGTCAAGAGGTACTCGTCAAGGGTGCCCTCTCTCTCCGCTCATATTTGCATTGGCAATTGAACCTATGGCCATAGCAATTCGGCAATCTCGGGGGGTACGGGGATTCCTTTACAAGACAATTGAGGAGAAGATCTCATTATATGCGGATGACACGCTCCTATACTTAGCAGACCCACATGAATCACTCGCCTCTGTACTTGGGATTGTCAAACAATTTGGTGCATTCTCCGGCCTTCAGATTAATTGGGATAAGTCCATACTATTTCCCCTTGACGGCCAACTTCCAACTGGGGTGGCCGCGAACTGTAACCTAAAGGTGGCGGATAATTTTAAGTATCTGGGGATAACGGTACACAAAGATCCGACATTGTTTTTGCAGCATAATTTATACTCCTTACTCCGTAAATTCAAAAACACACTTGCACACTGGACCAAACTCCCTCTCACGCTAATAGGCAGGATTAATATATGCAAAATGATTTTTCTTCCTAAATTTCTTTATGTACTGAGTAATACCCCCTGCCACATACCCAAGAAAGCCTTGCTTGATTTAGACCACGCACAATCTGAGTTTATTTGGGGGAATAAAACACCCACCCTGTCCAGAGCCACTCTCAATGCTCCTCACGATCAGCTGGGACTGACCTCTCCCAATTATGAGCTCTATTATCTTGCCTCCCAGGCCTCACATGCGGCCGGTTGGAAAGTGTTCGATGCTGACAACCCGGCATCCATAATAGAGGCACTCTATCTTACCTCTGTGGAAAGCTTACATAATGCTTTATATAGAACTCGAAAGGATCTTGGCCCTTTGTTACCTGTAATGGATGCCACTAAGAGAGCCTGGGATGCTATTGTGCAAATCACTAAAGCAGATACCAGCCTTTCCCCAGATTCACCTTTATGGGGTAATAGCAATTATCCACACTTAGCCACGTTCTCAGAGGTGGGAACATGGGCTAAATTTGGTCTAAAGCGGCTATCACAAGTATATGCTGATGGAACTCTTCGCACACTGCCTGACTTTCGCCAGACCCTCTCTCTGCCTGATCTGTCCGAATTCCATTATAACCAGATTAGTCACCTCTGCTCCGCGCAATTCCCAACCCCTCCTCCGCACCTGCAATACACAGGGGTGGAAACTTTGATTTCTCAACCCGCCAAGATCAAGCTCCTATCCAATACATATAGGCACTTAATTTCCAATAGGTATGATCCTCGACCCAGGGTGAAGTATAAGTGGGAGAGTAGTGGGGTTCATGTCGACCCTGATGATTGGGAAGAAATTATAGATAACTTATATATCCCATTAGTAAGTGTAAGAGACAAGCTCATACAGTTTAAGATAGTACATCAAACGTACCTTACCCCTCAGAAACTATTTACTATGGGAAAAGTGGCCTCACCCAGCTGTCTGAGATGTGGTGCCCCTGTAGCTACCTTTATACATTTAATGTGGGATTGCCCAGTGATACTCAGATTTTGGAGGGCAGTTTTGAACTTCCTGGCTACCGAACTGGAACTTCCCCAGATACTTAACCCTGCTACTTGTCTTCTGGGTCTCCTTGACTCCGTGATACCTAGAGTTAACACCAGATGCCTGATGCGGTTGCTCCTCTTTTACGCGAAGAAAGTCGTTGCCCTGCACTGGATGGGCCCATCGTCACCATCTCTGAGTAGATGGATTGGACTGGTTAATTCGCAGCTGGAACTGTACAAGCTCACGTACCTAGCACGTGGATGCCCAAAGAAGTTTGAGAGTATTTGGAACCCTTGGCTCGAGTCGCCAGCCACCTCGACCAACTGTTAATGGACACTTCTTCAGCCGTACCCCCTTCTCCCCACTTTCCCTTTCTTTTCTTTCCTTTCTCACTTGCTTTTCTTCCTTCTAATTTTTCTGTTGTTAAAACTCAATAAAAATTAACCTTTAAAAAAAAAAACATAGTGAAACATTTATTAGTATTAATTTTTGTGAGAATTTATTTTGATTGCTAAGTTTGCTCTGTTGCAAATATCTGCAGGAGCCCTGGAAGATCTAGATGTGTCACATCATTAACATAATTAAACAATTTTGCAGTCAGTTCTGCCTCTTATGTGAATGTAATTGTATCTCATTTACATAGTAAATTTACGTAGCACATAGTTGTTTAGGTTCAATAGAAACAAATGTCCAGCACAGTCAACCGAAAGTAATAATTAACAATGAGATAATAAACAGAAACAATGGTAGAATGTATAAGCTAGAAGCAAACTAGGTAACAAAAATATAACTAAGAACAATTACAAGGGTTATTATCTGTAAAGATAGTGGGACCAGGCCAGACTGAGGAAATTTAAGTTGTACAAAAAAAGGTGTTCAATAGTGATGAGTGAATCTGCCCAGTTTTTCTTTACTGAAAAATTCGGACTTTTTTTATGGATGTAACTAAAGAGGAAGCCCAGGGAACAGGGGGCCCAGACTGTGGGAGGGGGACACACTCTAGTTATACCACTGGGGTGTTACTTTTTTCTCGCTTCAGTTGCAGTCAATGCATGTTTTTTTTTCTCACTTTTTTTTCTCACTCCAACTGCAGTGTCATAGGGCTTTTTTTCTCTCTCTCCAAATGCATTTAAGTAAATGTGCAATTGTTTTTTTTTTTTTTTGGGAATTTTTTCCAGCAAATTTTTGTCACTGTTTCTAAAAAAAAAAATCCAATGGCAAAATTCACAATTTTGTCGTGAATCCACGCATGTTGAAAAAAAAAATCTGCTTATCTCTAGTATTTTATAATAGTAGAAACCCACAAATCAATGCTGCTTAACTCAATAGCAGGTCTATTATTTCTTATGGCACATTTGATGGCTGGATTATGTTAAGATGTCATTCAAAGATGTCTATGGAGATCCTCTGAGGGATCTAGGCATCTAGTCTACAAGCCTCCAGTTGGATAGCCCTGCCACAGTTGGTAAAGGGTAGATTTCACCTTGGTGGTACACGTAGGGATACTATTCTGCTGATTATACAAATTATTTGTGTTGTGGATAACTTTGTACCATTGTATTACACAGCTGTACTGGTATTAAATGTTATTTTATTTCTCTGTAGGTGCATTTACCTTTTCTTTTTGAAAGACGATAATTCACAGACAGTCAATGAAGGATAATTCCTTCCAAAAGAAGGTTTGTTACCTTTCTAAAAGTGAATAAACATTGTGTCATTGCCCACTTTTAATGCCTTGACAGAAGGCAATATAACAACAGCAGTGACTACAGCCACAAAATACAACATGCTAACATATTTATTTTCTGTCTTTTATGATATAAAACTTCATGGTCATGACCTTGATTGGGTGTGATCAAGGGCAAATGGTACAATTGTGGGTGTGGCTTAATTAAATATTTGCTTGATATACTTCACGTCAAAAACTTTTATAGGTATCTTCAGAGAATCTGGTAGCTTTATAATTAGGTGTAGGAGTTATTTTGATTAGGGAATCATTTCTATAAAATTTGTATGCTCCGCCATTGTTTATGTGTGTTAGGGTTAAACCCCAAATATTCAAAAAGGTAATTGTTTAATAATGTAAAAAACAGCTGGAGTGCAGTAATATCACATTGTGTCCTTCATTTTCAATAAGTGTGCCAAATTTTGCGATAAATCTTGAAACCTGGAACTGAAAAATAGCTTGAAATTTGGAAATGCAATTCCGATTTACTTCTACATGAAAGTGCCAGCTCTTATTTTTATTTAAGACTTTTTTTTTACTGAACACATATTGAAAATTTGAGTTTTGTAAACTCAGATTTGTGTTTGCAATTTTTGGCAGAAAGAAAACTTGACTTGTGGTAGAAACTGGAATGCAAATATTGATAAATGTGGCCCTTGCACTTTCTATAGTTTCTTATTTAAATAGTTAAAAGTATCAATTATGGGTCCTACCAATTTGTGGTTTAAAACAAACAATATAGCAGATTCAGATTCCACATAGAAAGGAAAACTATCAATAAAAGTGTTTTATTCTGGGGGGGGCGTGGTTAACCGCCGAACATGGCAGTCGCATAATACCAGAGCTCTGCAGCCTATTCCCGGTGTGAAGCTTAAAGCGGACGGAAATTATGGGTAAACACGGTAAACCTAAGGACTATGGTGGCGAGGAATGCCGGAACCTCAAAACTAAAGACTCACAACGTCTTTTGAAGCAGTTTTTTAATGCGACGGAGCCTGAACACTGCCAACAGGGATCCAAGATGGCGCCGCGGCGTGCCAGAAGTCCCGCAGATGAATCGGATTCAGAATCAGTAAGTTCTGAACAAATTACTATGGCACATTTTAAATCCCTTCCAACTAAAACGGACTTAACCGACATGATAGCTCAGTTTAAGAGCACACAAAATTACTACAAATTACTATGGCACATTTTAAATCCCTTCCAACTAAAACGGACTTAACCGACATGATAGCTCAGTTTAAGAGCACACTGGCAAACAAAATGAGATAACCTCGTTACACACACGTGTACTTGAAATCGAAACTAGGAATGAGCATGTGGAAAATACTGTGGAGGCACTAACCACTGCCAATGCCCATTATGTGAGAACTATTTCCACTATGCAGAGGAGACTGGATGACCTCGATAATAGAGGGAGACGCAACAACCTTCGTCTCCGGGGAATTCCAGAACAGCCAGATGGGGAAAACCTCATGGACATTGTGACGCACCTTTTCAGGCAAGTTCTCGATAAACCTGCTACATTTGATATTGATATGGAAAGGGCACACAGAGCACTTAAACCCAGAGGTTCCCCTAAGGATAAGCCCAGGGATGTCATTTGCTGTCTTACCAGATTCGGTCTGAAAGAAGATATCCTGGCTAAAGCCAGGAAACTGCGATCCATTCCGTTTATGAACGCAGAGGTTATCATTCTACAAGACCTCTCTTGGTACACGCTGCAACAGCGCAGAGCCATCCAACCACTTCTTCTGTGACTGAAGGATAAGGGTCTGTTGTATCGTTGGACCTATCCTTTTGGAGTCCAAGTCACCAGAGATGGCAGAACAACATCACTCACAAGCCCTGACGACATCTCCCAATTTTGCAGAATCTGTGGCATTGAGGAACCAGATTTATCGGACTGGGAAAAACTTACCTTGGCTCCAGCGATTCCAGAGCTACCAGACAGAGAAAACTGGACGGATGTGTCTACACCTAAGAGTAAGAAGAAGAAGCACAAGATGACGCCTGAGAAAAGCCAAAAATCTGAAAGTTGAGGGTGACACTTGACTATTTTTGCTTTTACTTATCCCACTTGGGACTATGGTTTTCATATCCTAAAGTGTTTTTGGTTGTTCACATCCGTGATACGTTGTGTGAGTATGTTTTTTCCAACGTTAGCATTTGCTTTACTATAATCTTTGTGATGTTGCACTTATATTTCCGCTTTAGCCTTATTCATACTGCTCCAGTTTGGACGCACCTTTTACAATTGTTTTACGTACTCCGGGAATGGTGTCTGCAAGTTTACACTGCCAGTGTTATGGTGTCTATCACCCCCCCAGGGGTCTCCGACAGACAATGTCTGTCGATTTTTAGCCACTCATGGAGTAGGCTTTTGCTACCCCAATACCAACGTATTTTGTTTAGATTACGACAAGTTCAAGATCTTATGATTTTTGGTTCTGTTATTATTATTTTTTTTTATCATTTCGCTGCAACAATCTGTCTTACTTTGTCCTACTTTCAGACCATGTTTTTTGCCAGACAAAGGGGACGGTCCATTCATATTGCCTTATGCATCTCCCAGATTCACCATGTCTGATATTAATGTCATATCCTTGAATACCAATGGGTTAAACATTCCAGAAAAGAGAAGTAAAATATTTCGGGAAATGTATAAGCAGAAAGCTCACATTTTAATGTTACAGGAAACTCATCTTAAGGGATCTGATACTGTGTTGGCGAAGTTTGGACACTATTCTCAATGGTTCTTTAGCAATAATCCGGCTACTAAAACCAAAGGGGTGGCAATAGGTGTGCATAAAAATACTACTTTCCACTGTACTGATACTATAAAAGATGAGGAAGGTCGCTATATTTTTGTTAAAGGTCTATTGTATAATACTAAATGCACATTGGGGAGTGTATACCTTCCTAATCAGCACCAGGCTCCTTATTTGCTCAAATTACTGCAGGTTTTAGAATCATTTGCGGAGGGCCTCGTGCTGATTGGTGGGGACCTCAATATGGTGCTCAACCCCTTGCTTGATACTTCAAGAGGGTCTTCTCCGCTCCCCCACAATATTATTAATAGAGTTAAAAGGGCTTTGAATCGCACTAGATTGGTTGACACTTGGAGATGTTTTCATGAGAATGAAAAAGACTTTACGTTTTTTTCTAATGCCCAACAATCCTATTCTAGGATAGATTATATACTAATGTCGCAACAACATTTGGATTGGGTGTCCTTCTCCAAGATACATAGTATACTGTGGTCCGATCATGCGGCTGTTCAACTAGCACTGAAGCTACCCCACAATCCTAACATCCCGTGGCGGTGGAAATTGAATGAATCACTCTTAGATGACACTGATTGTATTGGGGAACTCCGAGAAACTTTGGCAGTCTATACGGAGGCCTTACACACTGACACAGCTTCACTTAACTCCAAATGGCAAGCAATGAAGTGTTTGGCGAGGGGAATTTTGATCAAACATGGATCTAGGCTTAAAAAGGCAAGACAGGATCGTACTCGTAAACTGATGGATCAGATTTTGCATTTAGAAGAGGAACATAAAAATACTCTATCTCCTGACTTATTAACTCGATTGACCTCAGCTAGATTAGAACTACACCAACTTCTTAATAGCCAAGTTAAGCACTTTCTTTCTAAAGTTAGGCGAACGTATTATGAACATGGCAACAAAACGGGGAGGCTACTAGCGAGAGCGCTGAAAAATAAGCAAATACGTGCCAATATTAGACAAATTAGGGACTCTGCCGGCCACCTTCATATGACTCCATCTAAAATAGCGGAAACTTTTAAACACTATTATAAACAATTGTATAACCTTAATACACTTTCGGCGACAGAGACAACTAATCTACGGGAGAAAATTAAAGCTTACTTAAATGCCAATGCCCTCCCTAAGGTGCCGGAACGGTTTAGGCAAACCCTTGTAGACCCCATTACGGGTCCTGAGATACACGAAGCCATTAAACACCTGAAATTAAACAAGGCTCCTGGTCCAGATGGATATACTGCTAAATTTTACAAGCTTTGTGAAACCACTATCTTACCAGTTTTACTTCCCTTCTTTAATGCTATATCTAAGGACAATCCCCTAGACCCATCCTTTTTACTTGCCCATATTTCACTTATTCCGAAACCAGATAAGGACCACACAATATGTGGAAACTATAGACCGATTTCACTGCTGAACTTAGATCTAAAGATTTATACAAAAATTTTGGCTCAACGTTTAAAACCTATTCTCCCACATAGTATTCACAGGGATCAAGTTGGATTTGTTCAGGGGCGGGAAGCGAAAGAAAATACAATTAGAGTGCTTAATGGTGTCTTGTGGAATGGCATTAGGGAATCGCCTTCTTTGTTACTATCTACGGATGCAGAGAAAGCACTTGACCGAGTGAATTGGAACTTTTTAGAACTGGCATTGGAAGCTATGGGTTTGCCTAAATTGTTTACTGACAAGATTATACCCTTTATACTATACCATCGGCGCAGATTAGAGTTAACGGCATCCTTTCCACACCCTTTGATATCCGCAACGGTACACGCCAAGGCTGCCCCCTATCCCCCTTGCTTTATGTGATATGTATGGAATACCTATTAGTAGCAATTCGGAAAAATGTGGACATTTCAGGATTACACTCCCCCCTTCAGGAACATAAAACGGCAGTCTTTGCAGATGACCTTCTTCTTATGGTATCTAATCCGATTATTTCCCTCCCTAATATTTTGTTAGAGCTTCATTCATATGGGAAATTGTCTAATTATAAGATCAATATGGGGAAGTCGGAGGCCTTATCCATTAATCTTACCCCGATCCTCCAGAAGCAGCTCCAAAGTTCCTTCCCGTTTAAATGGCAAAAATCTAGCTTAAAATATCTGGGTATCCATATTTCAGCAGACCCCAAACTACTCTTTGAATTGAACTATGTGCCACTTCTTAATGAAACTAAACAGTCTCTTTTGAGCTGGGGTAAGAAAACTCTAACATGGAAGGGAAGGATTAATAGTATTAAAATGAACATTCTGCCTAAATTTATCTACCTCTTCTCTACGCTTCCAATAGCTATCCCAAAAATGTTTTTTAAAGACTTAAATGGGGCTTTATTTTCCTTTATTTGGCAATCAAAGAAAGGGAGGTTACGTAGGGACGCTTTATACAAACCTATCTCGTTGGGTGGCCTAGCCATGCCAGATTTTGAATCCTATTATCACGCAGCGATCCTTTCTCTGATACTAGAATATAGTGCCCCATCTTCGCCGATTCAATGGCGTGCCATGGCGAACATGTGGACTGACAATACCTTAGCCTGCTTGCCATGGCTACATAAAGACAACATCACTCCACTGGCAAAGGCACATGTTTTTATTGGTAATAGCTTGACTGTATGGCATAAACTCAATAGTAAATACTTACTAGCGCCCTATCCCTCGCCATTGATGCCCCTATATGATAATATAGAATTCCCACCTAGTCGCCTGGACAAAGGTTATGTTACAGCTTTTGGGATGGCTAATCCCTTAATTAAGTGTTTTCTACGATTACAAGCTCAGGGAGAGGAGATAAGAGATACTTGGGACAGCAAGGATTCATGGAGATACTTTCAAGTGAGCCATTTCTTACAATCACTCCAATTTAAAGGTTCTCTCACTAGACCTTTAACAGATTTCGAAAGAATCTGCTCTATATCAGCTCCATTAAAACATGTTTTATCGCTTCTATATAAAACAATTATCAATAAAAAGTATCCTACCTTCCCTGCCTTTACTACGAGATGGGAATCAGATCTTGCCATATCACTGACTGATGAGGAATGGGGTAAAATCATTCGGACTGTATCTAAGTGTTCCATAAGTAACAGGATGCAGGAATCATCTTACAAATTACTATCTAGGTGGTATAGGACGCCTGTTGTTCTTAAAAACATGGGCCTTATAGACAATGCATTATGCTGGAGGTGTAATAGTGAAGTTGGCACATTGGAACATATATGGTTCACATGCTCTCTAATAAAACCCTATTGGATAGATGTAATGGAGGTTTGTTCTGAAATTATTGGGGAACAAGTTCGATGGAATGCTCCTGCTGTCCTCTTATTCCACAAGTTTGAACCTAAAGATTTTTCAAAGACAGACTTATTGAGGCAATTACTTATGGCAGCTAAAGCCCAAATTCCCAAGTTATGGAGGCTGAGAGATACCCCAAGTCGTGACACTTGGTTCCGCATAGTTAGTGATATTTGCCTCATGGAAGAACTGACAGCCTTTCTGAATAATAAATATGGTACTTTTATGGCTATCTGGTTACCTTGGCGGGATTATATTGCGAAGCTTGGTTAATTTGGATTATATATGCATCAGACGTTTATCTTCATACTTGCTCTTCTGCAATATCTCGTTATTGGACTTTTTGCTTTATTGACTTACCTGTATATATGTGTATGCAATCCGCTCCTGAAAATGGCAATCCAAATACTAAGGCAATTTTATCTTTATATATGGTTCTGATATTGGACACTTGAAGCATCGACAACATAATGTTTGTTTTACAAATTAGTTCGATCTATGATACGTAATGATGATAACATAGGAGGTTTGCTGCAATTATGGTACATATGAACCTGCTATTTCTCTGCTTATTTTCTGTACTTATTGATGTTATTTCATTGTCCAATTGATACGTATTGTATTGCACTTTTGTTTAATAAACAAAACTTGATTACAAAAAAAAAAAAAGTGTTTTATTCTATTCAGAATAAGCTAGGATCTCACTGTAATCAACTATTTAAGAAAAATAAGTTGGAAATATCATCTGCATATAAACAGAACACAGTTTCTTTGTTTAATGATTATACTGTACTATTTGATGTTATGTACCGTGTTTCTGTTTAAGAGAAAAAAGCACAGTGTTCATTTCCTGTAGATAAGTGATTTACCAAATTGTATTAGTAATGTGTTCCTGAAGGACTTAGCGTTATTAGATGGAGATTAAAAGTCTTTAATCACTTTTGGAAGACACTAGAGCATTATTCTTCAAGAGCAAACAAGGCAATAAGCACCTGGGAATCTATATGCATAATTTAAACAGGTGCATTTTCGTTGTGATTGTCGTTAAAATGAAAAGATGACAATGGAAGCTTTAGAGTCAATAGTTTAAAATGAAAGGTTTGTTTTAAGTGACCTCAAATATTCATAGTAATGAACAAGACAGAAACAAAACCAATCTAAAGCAAAATAATAGGATTACTGTATATAGCAAATGGGACGTCGTTTTTGTTTTTCCATATTAGAAACCTCCTTATAAATGAGTATATGACAAATGTACAATAGTTGATTTCATTACAGATTGCAGAAAAGAGGCTGATTAGTAACACTTACAATAAAACAGATATCACCCCTCCACACAAGAATCTAATATAGAATTACTATGTGATTATTATTTATGGATTTTAAATGGGTGTATTTTAATGTCCTTCAGTTTTGATTTCCATTTACATTTTTGTAATGTAATCAGCTGTTGGGCTTATTTTTGTATTTTATATTATCTATCAATGAACAACAACAGTAATAAGAATATTGAATCTGAACACTGGTAAGAAATTCAAGTCTAGAAAAGAAAAGTAACTACAAGTCACTATTACCAAGCATAAAATATCACTGCCCCTGAAAATGCATGTTGGGACTAGTGATGGGCGAATTTGCGCCATTTCGATTCGCCGGAAAATTCGTGAATTTCCAGCGAAATTCGCGAAACGGCGAAAAATTTGCCAAACTCCGCCGGCATCTCGTTTTTGTTCGTCACCAGCGAAATTATATCGGGCAAATGTTTGCGGGCGTTTCGCTAATTTATTCGCTGGCGGCGAATCGTGCAAATTTGACGCAAATTCGCGCCTGGTGAATAAATTTGCCCATCACTAGTTGGGACTAGTTGGTGACTAAAAACTCTTAAAGGTTTTGGCTGCTGAAAGTTTTTAGTTAAGCACTTCTGGCTTTCCCTATTAAATGAGTTTAATTTTAACACACATATCAAATATACACTGTGGTTCTATTAATTTTCTATAGACTAAAAGAGCTACAGTATCCATATTGTATATAGGCTTATAAGCATTTGGTCTAATGGTTATCAGTATAATATTTACAGATTTAAAAGCATGAAATGATGATTCAGTGATGCACCTTCAGTTAGCACATCAACTTTTAGAAGAGAAAAGGCAATAAGAGGGTAAACCATATAGTCAATATATAATGTGTTAACAATTACAATTAAATGATATTCATAATTTGGTTATTCACTGGAAGGCAAGATGCTGTTTTCGGGCAGAAACACACGTGGAAATTCAGGGAGATTTAGTCACCTGGCGGCAAATCGCCTCTTCTTTGGGCGACTAATCTCCCCGAACTGCCTTCCCGCTGGCCTCACGAGGAAACTTTAGGTGACTTTGGAAAATGAAGCACTCCAAGTGTCATCCCACCTCTTCTTTGGGTGACTAATCTCCCTGCAATGCCTTCCCACCGGCTAGAATCGAAATCGTCGGCAGGATGGCACTCGGAGTGCTTCATTTTCCAAAGTCACCTAAAGTTTCCTTGTGAGGCAATGTTGGGTGACTTCGTAAATTGAAGCGCTCTGAGTGCCATCCCACCGTCGATTTAGATTCTAGCCGGTGGGAAGGCATTGCGGGGAGATTACTCACCCGAAGCAGAGGCGATTTGTCACCGGGTGACTAATCTCCCGAATCTTCATGTGTGTCTCTGCCCTTAAAGTGAGAGAGAGGGTAAAAAAGAGGTGTGGTTGTTTTCAGTGAAGCCTTATTTCAAAGGCTCATATCAATAACAATGTGATATGGCTAATTGGGTGGGTAGAGCAAAGGTTAAAATGAAATGAAATATGTTATTGTATATGTTCTAAACCACATAAATCTAATTTCTGAAATCAATGAAAGGTGATTGCTAGAGAAAAGCATTGCTAAAGAAGACAAGGTCATTTAAGACAAGGTGATTTCAACTTTCTAGGCATCAGCTGGGCAATGGGAACATATTTAGCAAATAAGGGAAGTATATGTTTATTCTTGCTAAAAATCAATTCATATCTAGTTATGGGTGAATAAATTCGGCTGTCACTAATTCGCTGCGAATTTCCACATATTGCTGCTGACGAATAAATTATCAAATAAAAAAAAAATTGGACGCGCGTCCAAAAAGTCGCTTGCGTCAAAATCTCCGCGCGTCAACACTATTCGTTTTTCAATGTTTTGTGAATTTTGCAAGAAATTCGCAAATACTTCAGTGAAGCAAAATGGGAGAAATTCGCCCATCACTGTTCATATCCCAAATTTTTAATAAGCTACATGATATGGACTAAATTCTAACTAATGCTGTAATTAAGTATCTAGAAAAGAGTGACTATGTAATTTGTTAGCTTTCAGAACAAATATTTGGTAATACCTTCTTAACATCAAGGCACAGAGAGTAAATGGTAATTGTTTAAAAAAAAACAAAACGATACCCCCTTGTGATGTTTGTTGGACTCCTCATAACATTATTAATATATAAAATCTTCTAAAAATCTTCCATAACAGATCATATCTATACAACTCTGTATTTTAGCCTAACTTACATTTAGGCTGGGCCCTATCCAGTGTTTTGAGCTGACCTAAAAAAAAGCAAAACAATAAAAAAATATATGCACTGAAGAAACAGGTGCAAAACAATAAATTCAAACACCATGTGGGAGATAAAAGGACTATAAGGCCAAAAGACAGACAGCATATAGCAATTACAGAGAACCTTATACAAATCAGTACAAATCAATTTAGTGTGGTGGCTATTCATTGATGAAGTGTTTGTGATATGGAGGGGCGACATTGATTCACTTATACAGTTTCATCAAGAGATTAATGAGGTGCACCCAAATATCTCATATCCTTTACATTTGGATACTGTGTCCATCCCATTTTTGGATGTGAAGGGGATAAGACAAAAAGGTGGGTTTGTTCCAAACCCACAGATAGAAACCAACTGTTACACTATAATCACCAGCACATACTAAAGATTCTATTCCTATAAGCCAATTTACCCAGGCGGAGAGGTTAGTAAGTCAGAGATGTGAGCAATATTTAAAGGATATGTATAACAATTTTTTTGTACGTGGATATCCCAGACATGTTTTAAATTGAGCAAAAACACGGATGAGCAAGACTGAATCTAGACGCAAGGAAAGAGATCCATGTATACCATTTGTTACCCAATATAGCAATCGGAGTGACTTTGTGGCCACAGTCCTTTGTAAACATTGGGGAATACTTAATCTTCTTATCCTGATATTCATGAATTCAATCAACCCCCACTAATGTCATATAGGAGGGGGAGGACATTGGGTAGTTAGTTGGTCCATTTTGATACTAAAGATACCCCCAGATTGATGCAAACATTTTTATTTACAAGGTTGCAGGGTATGTTTCCTTGCTTATCATGTGCCCAGTGCTGTTTTGTACATAAGGGCGTGATGTTTGAACACCCTACCATGGAACATAAATATTCACTTAAGGGACAGTGCACTTGCTTATCAAAATTTGTTTATGTATTGATTTGCCCATGTGGCAAATGCAAAATGTGGTTTTATAGTGTGTACCCACCCCAAGGCTAGGAGGTGATAGGGAATTATTATTAAGGAAAAGAGAGGTGTGGTGGATACACCAGTTAAACACATTGGCCCCCAATGGCCTTAACCCTTTCGCTGCCAGCCAATTTGGCCAAGTTGAAACTTCTATTGCCAGACCGTTTTTGAACATTTTTTGCTCTTTCACTTTAGGGGACTTGCCTGGGGGGGTCTTTTAGTTTACCCATGAAAACAAGGTATCGTTTTTCTCAGGACAACCTAAGCTTTCAAAATATGCTAGTATTTTGTTGTCATTCCACTCCAGTAAAAAGATATGGGCTTCTAAATGTATAAAAAAAAAAACAGTTTCACATGATAAAAACACATATATCAGAATCATAATTTATTTTATGCATGAGGACATGGCAGATTTGGAAAGTTCTGTGTCTCCTGAACGCGCCAATACCAAATATATATAGTTTTATGGAGATTTCTTACTTCTATAGATCAAAAACTTCGAAGCAGTAAACTACCAAATTTCCAAAGCACTGCTCTACAAAACTGCATACATCTGATTTCAAGACCAAACATTCCACTAACAGTAGGTTTACCCTAAAAAAACTACACCTTATTGGAAAGAACAGATTCTAACGAGTTCAAAATGGGTAAATATATATTTGTACTCCAAACTACCAAGTTGCAATTCTTTCCTAAAGTTAGCAGTTTTTATAAAAATGTGTTACATTTTTGAAAAATTACCTCAAAGTGTCCAGTCTACAGCATCGTATCTCCTACATATCATTATATACCAAGATACAACACCCTAAATATGAAAGCCCAGGGTCTGCTGAACAGTTTGATGCTCAATATGCATAGGTATGCCTAAGTATGTGGCGTATCAGGGCCCCAAAACGAAGACACCCCATATGAGTTATTAGTTCTGGAATTCCAAATACTGCAAAATCAGCACATTTACAGCATTTCTCAAGGGGCAAAAGTACAAAAATGCATGTTCACCCCAGAAAACCATATATTTTTGGAAAGTACACATTCTGACGAATCTAATATGGGTATGCATGTCTTTCTACTCCAAAGTACCAAGCCGTAAAGCGCTCCTACATTTGCCAATTTTTATGACATTACCGAAAATCATCTCAATATTGCAACTCTGAAGCATCGTATCTCCCACATATCATTATATACCAAGATAATACACACTAAATATGAAAGCCCAGGGTTCGCTGAACAGTTTGATGCCCAATATGCATAGGTACACTTAAGTATGTGGCGTATTGGGGCCCCAAAACGAAGACACCCCATATGAGTTATCAGTTCTGGAATTCCAAATACTGCAAAATCAGCACATTTACAGCAATTCTCAAGGGGCAAAAGTAAAAAAAATGTATGTTCACCCCAGAAAACCATATATTTTTGGAAAGTACACATTCTGACGAATCTAATATGGGTATGCATGTCTTTCTACTCCAAAGTACCAAGCCGTAAAGCGCTCCTACATTTGGCAATTTTTATGACATTACCGAAAATCATCTCAATATTGCAACTCTGAAGCATCGTATCTCCCACATATCATTATATACCAAAATAATAGTTTGATGCCCAATATGCATAAGTACACCTAAGTATGTAGCGTATAGGGGTCCCAGAACGAAGACAGTTCTGTAATTCCAAATACTGCAAAATCAGCACATTTACAGCATTTTATGAGGGGCAAAAGTACAAAAATGCATGTTCACCCCAGAAAACCATATACTTTTGGAAAGTACACATTCTGACGAATCTAAAATGGGTATGCATGTCTTTCTACTCCAAATTACCAAGCAGCAAAGCTTTCCTACATTTCGCAGTTTTTATGACATATACAAAAATCTCCTCAATACTCCAACTCTAAAGCATTGTATCTCCTACATATCATTATATACCAAGATAAAACTCCCTAAACTTGAAAGTCTGGGTCCGCTGAACAGTATGATACCCAATATGCATAGGTACACCTAAGTATGTGGCATATAGGGGCCCCAGAAAGAAGACACCCCATACGAGTTCTGTAATTCCAGATACTGCAAAATCAGCACATATACAGCATTTTGTGACAGGCAAAGGTACAAAAAATTACGTTCACCCCAGAAAACCATATATTTTTGGAAAGTACACATTCTACCGAATAAAAATTTGCTAAAACTGTCTTTCTACTCCAAACGTACATACTGCAAAGCAATGCTAAATGCAGTGGTTTTTATGATATTTCTGAAAATCGCCTAAAAATATTGCAGTTGGTCGCACTTATCCCACCCAATTTCTTACATACAAATGGAAAACACCCTAAATATTGACTTCAAGAGTCTACTGAACAGTTTGATGCCCAATATGCATAGATATACCAAAGCAGAGGGGCACGTGCGGACCCCAAATGAAAACAGTGCATAAGAATTTTCTCGGCTGTCAATTCGCCTTCTGTGAACATAGCACACTGACTGCATATAATGTGCCGTAAGACCCCCTAACAGTACAAAGACCCCCCAAAACCATATATTTTTGGAAAGTACACATCCTGCCGGATAAAAATTTGCTAAAACTGTCTTTCTACTCCAAACGTACATACTGCAAAGCAACGCTAAAGGCAGCGGTTTTTATGATATTTCTGAAAATCGCCTATAAATATTGCAGTTGGTCGCACTTATCTCACCCAATTTCTTACATACAAATGGAAAACACCCTAAATATTGACGTCAAGGGTCTACTGAACAGTATGATTCCCAATATGCATAGATATACCAAAGCAGGTGGGCAGGTGCGGACCCCAAATGAAAACAGTGCATAAGAATTTTCTCGGCTGTCAATTCGCCTTCTGTGAACATAGCACACTGACTGCATATAATGTGCCGTAAGACCCCCTAACAGTACAAAGACCCCCCAAAACCATATATTTTTGTAAAGTACACATCCTGCCAGATAAAAATTTGCTAAAACTGTCTTTCTACTCCAAACGTACATACTGCAAAGCAACGCTAAAGGCAGAGGTTTTTATGATATTTCTGAAAATCGCCTATAAATATTGCAGTTGGTCGCACTTATCTCACCCAATTTCTTACATACAAATGGAAAACACCCTAAATATTGACGTCAAGGGTCTACTGAACAGTATGATGCCCAATATGCATAGATATACCAAAGCAGGTGGGCACGTGCGGACCCCAAATGAAAACAGTGCACAAGAATTTTCTCGGCTGTCAATTCGCCTTCTGTGAACATAGCATCCCTGACTGCATATAATGTGCTGTAAGACCCCCCTACAGTACAAAGACCCCCAAAACAATATATTTTTGGAAAGTACACATCCTGCCGGATAAAAATTTGCTAAAACTGTCTTTCTACTCCAAACGTACATACTGCAAAGCAACGCTAAAGGCAGCGGTTTTTATGATATTTCTGAAAATCGCCTATAAATATTGCAGTTGGTCGCACTTATCTCACCCAATTTCTTACATACAAATGGAAAACACCCTAAATATTGACGTCAAGGGTCTACTGAACAGTATGATGCCCAATATGCATAGATATACCAAAGCAGGTGGGCACGTGCGGACCCCAAATGAAAACAGTGCATAAGAATTTTCTCGGCTGTCAATTCGCCTTCTGTGAACATAGCACACTGACTGAATATAATGTGCCGTAAGACCCCCTAACAGTACAAAGACCCCCCAAAACCATATATTTTTGGAAAGTACACATTCTGCCGAATAAAAATTAGCTAAAACTGTGTTTCTACTCCAAACGTACATACTGCAAAGCAACGCTAAAGACAGCAGTTTTTGTGATATTTCTGAAAATCGCCTAAAAATATTGCAGTTGGTCGCATTTATCTCACCCAATTTCTTACATACAATTAGAAAACACCATAAATATTGACGCCAAGGGTCTACTGAACAGTATGATGCCCAATATGCATAGATATACCAAAGCAGGTGGGCACGTGCGGACCCCAAATGAAAACAGTGCATAAGAATTTTTTCGGCTGTCAATTCGCCTTCTGTGAACATAGCACACTGACTGCATATAATGTGCCGTAAGACCCCCTAACAGTACAAAGACCCCCCAAAACCATATATTTTTGGAAAGTACACATTCTGCCAAATAAAAATTTGCTAAAACTGTCTTTCTACTCCAAACGTACATACTGCAAAGCAACGCTAAAGGCAGCAGTTTTTATGATATTTCTGAAAATCGCCTAAAAATATTTCAGTTGGTCGCATTTATCTCACCCAATTTCTTACATACAATTAGAAAACACCATAAATATTGACGCCAAGGGTCTACTGAACAGTTTGATGCCCATTATGCATAGATATACCAAAGCAGGTGGGCACGTGCGGACCCCAAATGAAAATAGTGCATAAGAATTTTCTCGGCTGTCAATTCGCCTTCTGTGAACATAGCACACTGACTGCATATAATGTGCCGTAAGACCCCCTAACAGTACAAAGACCCCCCAAAACCATATATTTTTGTAAAGTACACATTCTGACGAACACAGAATTGCTAAAAATGTGTTTCTACCCCAAATGATCAAAGTGTAAACGATGCTAAAAAATGACACAAGGAAAAACAATGCAAGCATAAAACTGCAATAAAAATCACAAAAAATCAAATACAATTAGGAAAATCAACGAAATAACAAAATAACTTTTCTGACAGCGTGGTTAGTGGTCAGAATGCTTGATCCAGTACGTTTTTTGGGGAAATAACAAGAGGGAAACTTGAAAATGAAGAGCTAAAAAAAAAAAAAAAGTACAAAAAACCCCTATAAGTGTGTGTTTGTGTATGCATGGATGTACAGCTCTAAAAAGTGTACACATTTGTGCATATGTGTATGTGAGTGTGTAAATAAGTGCCAAAGTGTGAAAAATCAAAAAAATCAGAAAAGTCAGAAAAGAAAAAAAAACTACTTTTACTAATATGTGCATTGTGTACATGTAAATGTAAAAAAAAGGGGCACTTACCGAATATAGATGAAGGGGGTCCTTTTCAGAGCTGTAGGGTCCAGGATCGATGAGTCAGAGCAGCAGGAAGTGCGTGGGCGGCGCTGGAACACGTGAGGTCCGGGTCCTGCGACAAGGAAGCTGTTGCTGCGTCTGTGTCGCTCCTGGAGAAGGGTGTCGGCGAGGATCGGCGATCTGCTGCAGGTAAGCTCGTTGCCTAGGGGGTTGTGGCGCTGATCGCTCCTCTCTGCAAGCTGTTTTTGCTGCGCGTGCAGAGGGAGCGCTGACTTAGTAAAGAACGTAGCTCCTACGTTCTTGGCACTTAAAGCCTTTTTTAAAAGAACGTAGGAGCTACGTTCTTGGCACTTAAAGGGTTAAAGGGGTGGTTCACCTTTAAATAAACTTTTAGTATGTTATGGAATGCCCAATTTTAAGCAACTTTTTCATTGGTTTTCATTATTTATTTTTTTATAGTTTTCTAATTATTTGCCTTTTCCCTCTGACTTTTTCCAACTTTCAAATGGGCGTCGCTGACCCCATCTAAAAACCAAATGCTCTGTAAAGCTGGCCATAGACGCAAAGATCCGATCGTATGAATCATTGTACCATTAGACTTCCCCATCTCCCGACCTGCCACTAACCATTCCGATCAAATAAAGTAGTAAAAGAACAGATCAGTCGATGTTCTGCCCCTGACAGCAATCATATGAAAGTTATGTCCGACAAAAGCCAGTGACAGTCTCCCTCTGAAAATCGTACGATCGTCAATACACGCAGAGATATTACCCGCAGCCGACAGAAATCTTTTAACCTGGCCGATCGACTAAACGACCAATCTCTGTGGGACGAAAAATGACGGGACTCTCCACATACGGTCCTAAAATCCTAGAATCGTACGATCAGATCTTTGCATCTATGGCCAGTTTAAGGCTACAAGTGTATTGTTGTTGCTGTTTCTTATTCCTCATCTTTCTATTCAGGCCTCTCCTATTCATATTCCAGTCTCTTATTCAAATCAATGCATGGCTGCTAGGGTAATGGGACCCTAGTAACCAGATTGTTTATAATTATATAAACTGGAGAGCTGCTGAATAAAAAGCTAAATAACTCAAAAACCTTAAATAATAAAAAATGAAAACCAATTGCAAATTGTTTCATAACATTACTCTCTACATCATACTAAAACATAAACAACTCCTTTAATAGGGATTATGCTCTGTTTGTGTTTTTATGATGAAACTGCTTTTGTTCCATTGTTCTCTATTTTTTGTCTTTTCTCTTTTATCTGAATTGGGAATGCAAGAGATTAATGTGAAATGGGGATTACAAATTTGTATTTATGGACATTGTAAACTAAGGGTTAACTGGAGAGGATGACCATTGGTGATGATGTAATTTTCTTGATGCAATTTCCTGTTTTACTATGTATAAGCTCATGTGTGTTAATGTTTGTTATTGCTACTTGTGCCCTTGGCTTGAGGAAGGGGCCAGGGTACCCTGAAACGTTGCCCTAAGGGCTTTGGTATGACCATTTATAACTTTGAGTGCTGTGTCAACAGAGCAACAAAGACTATTTAAGTTAAGAATGTGCATGACATTAGTTAGGACAGTGAATACATTAACTTACCATGTTACTATTACTGTTATTATGTTACTGAATATATTATTCTGATTGTATATTTACTGAGGCTGATCAGATGATTATGATGTATGACAAAGAGGCAGAAAAAGTTAAATGTAACAGTGCACTGAGCCCCAGAAACATTCATCCAAATGTCCAGAATGAAAAAAAATCACAGTTAAACCAAGCCACTTACTCAGAGAAGCAGTGCCCAGAATATTCTAGAAATCACTAATAAATAAAATCACCAGGCAGAGAAGCAGGACAGACTGGAGACAGATGTAGAGGGTTGCAATTCCACAAAACGTTTTTTTTTTTCAAAGCAATTTTGCTTTTATTATCTATTCTTTTTCATTTGGCAACTAAAATATTCAGTAGTGCTTGGATCACAAAATGTTTTAAGAAGTGTCTTTTCTCCTCTATTTCCGAGGTCAGCTTGAGCTGCTCTCCCAATGGAAAAACACACATCACTTTGTCAGACTTGTGTGGGCAAAGTATTTACAAAAATATTATTGAAGAAAATTGTTTATAAAAATATTATTAAAGAAAATTGTTGTAGATGTTAACACAAACTACCACTGTCTTTATATTGTAAGCATCTCTTCTCATACACCTCAGCTGCAAATATATTTGCACACCTCTCGATGTATACTTTTTATTATACTATGGATTTTAGATTCTTCTAAATTCTAGTGATTCATTTCTAAGGATCAGGCTTTATGGCATAAAAATGTACACAAATGCAGGTGCTAGCATTACTGAAGGATTGGAAAGCATCAATCTGTCATTATGGAAATATACTCTGGCACATTTTAAACAGGTACATTCTTAATTGAATATCTATCAAGATAATAGATTTCAGGACAGATAAATTAGCTGTATTTTAATCTTCTATTTAACTTAATTGCTGGCATTTCAATAACATACTGTCGGAAAGGGCATAAAGCATTCTAAAGTGTTTAAAAAAGTGATTCTAATAGTTTATATCAATGTTCACAATTGATTTGTATACAAAAACAGAATGGCATTGTTAAGACATTGTTAAGGTTGTAAACATAGCTTTTTAAATCAGAACTAGCTTATTCTATATAGAAACAATAATAATAATTATAGGCATGTTCAGTGTTTTATATATCACAGAGACCTAATATAATTCTTTAGGGATGTAGCGAACTGCCGTTTAAGTGTTCGCGAACGCCGTTCGCGAACACCAGCAAAAAATGCGAACAGTTCGCGAACTGTTTGCGAACTTCGAACATCCGAAAATCGTTCGATTCGAACGATCGAAGGATTTTAATCGTTCGATCGAAGGATTTTAATCGTTCGATCGAAGGATTTTCGTTCGAATCGAACGATCGAAGCCATTCGATCGAATGATTTCATTCAATCCAATGGCTTCGATCGTTCGATTCGAACGAAAATCCTTCGATTTTAGCGATCGAAGGAATCGAATGGTCGAATGGTCGAACGATTTTTGACGCGAACGCCTATTGGCGAACGTCGCGCGACGTTCGCGAACATTCGGCGGACGCGAACAGTCGAAGTTCGCGCGAACTAGTTCGCCGGCGAACAGTTCGCTACATCCCTATAATTCTTACAATTGCAAAGGCCTTTTCCCTAAGGCAAATTCAAAACACTTTCTCCACAAGAAGGTGAACTGTCCTTTTCTCTAATCTTGTGTACTCTGAAAAGATTGGTTGTTAAAAAAGTGTCCACAGAATTTATTTGGTAACTATATAATAAATAGGCCTGCATGAGGTTATAAGGTAAGCTGTGACAACCTAACCTGAGAGAATGGCAGATTACTCCAGAAATGTGCCAGCGATATCCATTATGAAATCTGATACTTATTGACTGCATATAGAATTCAGAAAAGCAAAATAATGTTATACCTGAACCAATCGAGTCTGTATGAAGTCAACAATGACTTCTAAAAAGTAATTTTATGTTACTGCCTAGATATTTAAGTTGTCCTTCCATTAGTGTAACTTTTTCACAGGAAAAGGCCACTCATCTGACAACCTAACGGAAACATGAAAAGGTATTGATAGTATATTCATCCTTGCTATAATAAATAATGCATTTCTGGGTGTTTTTGTAGTTCCTTCTACAAAAGGCAAGTTGTGACATTTCTATATTTTTCAGTTAAAGTTAACTGAAAAGAAACTTAAAAGCAATTTAAAGGAACAAAGGATTTGCAGCAATGATCTGTATCTCAACTTAAAGATTATTTTTGTGGTAATATTTACCAGCGTAGTTAAACATATGTTACAACTGTTATAACGTATAAAGTGGTTTAAAAGCAAGTTCTGTTGTAACAAAAGCTTTTGTTTTATTCCTAAAATCTGTGACTTGATCTTATTACAGAACAATAGTACATGGTTAATGATTTTTTTTTTTAATTTAGTAGATTTAGCTGCAAAAATGTGAATGCTATCCCCCACCCCTATTATGTTACTATAGCTCCAATCAAGACAGAACACTCTTATACACAAATATTTATTACTGTTAATTCAATTGTGATCCCTAGTTCTTACATGGGAGTACCAAGCAACATTGCAGGAGAGATTAAGAGGCACATTTATCAAGGGTCGAATGTCAAATTCATGTGAGTTTTTTAAACTCCCATAAACTTAAAATTTATTATCAAAATAAATTAATAAAACTTGGACAAATTTAAACAACCCGAAAACTCTAATCGTATTTGATCAAACTCGATTCGAGTTTTTTCTCTGAAAAAAAACTCGAATGATAGGAAGGCTGCAAACATCTCCAAATTGATCCCTCGACCTCTCCCATTGACAAAGTCCAAGCCATTCTTAAAGGCATTAACTGAATCAGCCATCACAACATCACCCGGCAGTGCATTCCACAACCTCACTGTCCTCACTGTGAAGAACCCCCTACGTTGCTTCAAATGAAAGTTCTTTTCTTCTAGTCTAAAGGGGTGGCCTTTGGTATGGTGATCCTCTTTATGGGTAAAAAGGTCCCCAGCTATTTGTCTATAATGTCCTTTAATGTACTTGTAAAGTGTAATCATGTCCCCTCGCAAGCGCCTTTTTTCCAGAGAAAACAACCCCAACCGTGACAGTCTACCCTCATAATTTAAGTCTTCCATCCCTCTAACCAGTTTATTTGCACGTCTCTGCACTCTCTCAGTTTTTAGGTAGCGAATAGTCAAATTCTAATTCTTAAAGGGCCAGAGTAATTTTTTTAAAAACTCAAATCAAGTTTTGATAACTCTTTAGTTGAATTTGACAGTTTTGACCATAAAAAAATTTGAAAATTTGAATTTGAATTTTCAATTCAACCCTTAATAAATCTGCCCCAAAATGTATTAGATACCTGTTTTATTTCCTTTCTATATAACAATTATTATTGCTGCAAGTCTTTGTGTATTTTTATTTCCTAGTGAGACCCCTGAGATGTACCCTCAGTGTTCACTAGGGGAAGGCACTAGTCTAGTCAGATCACAGTTACCCACTTTGGCATTGTAGGTGGCATAAAATATGATGCATACATATGAGAGCTTGTTTTCTTGTTTCACAATTAAAATTCTAATTCTTTTCTATGGTTAAAAAATATACTTTGTAAAACAAAAGATCCAGTATCTCCCATGGCCTCCATAAGCAGAAGTTCAAAATTGCTATGCTTCAAGAAACCAAGTGGATGACACTGAATAGTGTCCTTATGAGGAATATGAATAATACATGGGTCCAGAATTAAAAAAAGACAAGATCTGCAAAATCAGCTAAAATATATACCAAGATAAAAAAAATCTATAACCTTCTAATTAAAAGAAATACACTGAAAACAGATTATCAGAATTGCCCAAGGCAATGGAGACACTACGGTGTGAACTACAAGCAATTATAATACAGTCAAATGATGGGCAAGACAAGTTTTATGAATTTTACAATAAAAATTGTTATAATTATAGTGATTATTGGCAAAGGCCCTTATATAGCAACACGTGCAGACAAATGTATAAATATCCAGGCAAGAGACCTAACACACTACAAAAGGAATAACCACTGAATTTCATAAGCATTATAATAACCCAAAAAATATCACCACATTGCAAAAACTTGTAGAGTAAATGACTGAATACATATCAAAGATGAACCTATGAAGTAATACAAGACTTGGAAAAGCCAATTTCCCCATTAGAAAATTCAGCAGAACCATCAATGAAGAGCCTGGACTTAAAATGCATTTAATCATATCCCATAGGAGTCCCAGATCTTTAGAGATTTCCTTATTCTTTCCAAGAAGGACAAAGCTCTGCCACTCACATTATGTTTTGCTGTTAAAAGTTGACAAAAGATGATATTGCAAAATACTTGCAGAATCAATTAAGCATCATCCACTTTGCAAGATCCAAAAGGATCAGTTGGGTTGTTCAACACGTGGAAGAGTGAGAAGATACAGGAATTAAGACATTGTTCTCCACATTACAGACAGATGCCACTGTCCACAAGCATAATATATTTCATACCTGTAATCTTTTTAATAAAAGATAAAAGTTTCTTAAATACTACATGCAAATGCTACAAATACAAGCAGGTGCCAAATAGGTCTTTTACAGAGTAGCTGGTCAAGGATTTCCAAAACTGCTGAAAGATTCACAAACTGGTGAAATGTTTGTAGGACCATGGAAAAAGGCATTCCCGTAATGTGGAGCTTTCTAGATAACCGATCCCATACCTCTACTGTCTGTGAGAAACCTATGTGCTAGGTACCCAAATAAAAGCATGTTACAATAGTTACAATAATGGGACAGGGCAGGACTACACTCGCTAAATTTTAAAAATATTAACAGGATTGGATACTAAGACAAGATACTCAGCTACACAGACAGGATACTCTGATACTCAATAGATAGATCAATGGGTTTTACATTGAAGTGTGGCCTTGGCCAAATTATGGGAAGAATGAGCTAAAAAATATTATAGTTAATTTGCAAAATTCTAACTTGTAACATCATGCAGGATAGTGTATAGTCACACCATTTACTGTATTTGCCCATATTATAAAACACAGTTATCTTCTTATAAAGTCACAAAATGCAGCTAGACAGGATTGAGCACGAAAGATTAAGTTTTCCGTTTTAGTACAGGGAGAAGTTCCAATCTCTTTTAAAGTGTTTGAAAGTTATAATACCTTGATAAGGAAAAAACCGTCAAGTGGGAAATATGAAGTAGAGATGTAAATCTCAAGCTTGGCTGGTATTTCGTTATCTAAGAAATGCTGATCCCGGGTGACTTCAAACTCGCTTTGCTGTAAAAAATGCTTTAAATGTTTTCTCTTTACATGGTTTAACTATATTTGTTCAAACATCATCATAGAAAATATTCACAGGTATTAAGATACATGATGTTTAATGTGTCATATAACTGGAGGTGAACACACAATTTAAATCCTTAACTTGGAAGGAGTTCCATTATAGAGGTGAATTAAACTAAAGACAGATTTTATAGAAAGAGAAATTGATAAAATACAAACTTTTACATTGACCACCACAAAACATAAAAAACAATTTATGGGATTCAGTATCTGTTTTAGTGCTATAAAGCAGCTCCGAACAGAACATGTGAATGTTGCATTATTTGTAAGTACATGAAGCAAATTATATATAATTTATTGTTATTGTTTTTGTGTACAATGACTTTGTGCTAAATGAACTGTAGGCTGTGACCTAAATTTAACATCATCAAGGTTAAAGTAAATTCACCATAATAAATGTTATTTATTTATTTTTGCATTTAAAGCTTTTCAGTTTTCCTGTGGTACAAATTAATCCATTATTTATTGTGCTGTAAAACTATCACAGGCAATGTTTCAGGGGGTCTACTCCTTGTAAAAGTGGGCAGATTCTTAAAACAAAAATAGAGGCAACAGGATTTCTTATAAAACAAGTTTCAGTGAGCACACTTGAACCAAGGTTGTAGAAGTCAGCTCTACTTCAGCTGTCTCAAGGTCGGGGAAGAAACACATATGTGTTCCACCCTCCCACCAACACTCCACTCCCTAACCTATGCATCATTCAGGAACTGTGAAGAACTCCCAGGGACCTATTATGTTCTAGGCACCGATCCTCCTGCTTGAGCCACAGGAGGCAATGTGGTGGTGGCCTGGCTCTGATAAGATGCCTGTTTACTGCCTCCAGGTCAGCCTTCCTTCGTACATGCCCTCAATCCAGCTGAGGGCAATTGCTCATTTGAGGGCTATTTAAACCTGATTCCCCAACACCCCGTGCGGGATTGGCCCTACTGCTGACTCCAAGCCCCATGATCCTGATCATGTTCCTAATCCTGTGTGGTTTCTTTTCTTGTTCCTGAAATCTTCTGGTAAATCTTGTCTTGTTCCTGCCTTGTCTCCCGGCTCTGTTTCTTATCTGCTTCCTGTTACCTATGATTCTTGTCTCTCCCGGTACTGACCTCGTTTTTGACCTTGTATGAACTCTGCCCATCCTGACCTTTGGCCTGTCCCTCATCTGTTTTGTCTGCCACCTACCCTAGAATTTCGGCCTGAATCTGGTCTTTTGTTTTTTGCTGCTGTTTAAATCTATCTGCAAAGGTCTGTGCACATTTTTGTTATTGAAGACCTTGAAGTTATTCAGGACATTGGCTCCTGTCTGTGAGTTCTTACAGGAACACAAGTTAGGGAGCAGTAGAGAAGAGAACATATTAACTTGCATATACAGTACATCACAAGGCATTATAGATATTTGTTTAATACTGAAATGAACAAAGAGCAAGAGGCTAACTATTTAAAGTGACATAAGGTTATTTTCACCCAAAATGAGGCAAGTGGAATGTTCTGCTTGCGGCTGTTGTGATGGCAGATACTTTTAATGCACTGTTTTTCCAAATTCTGGGGCTGGTGGCTCAGCCTGAAGGTAAAGTTGGGTAAGATTTGCCAATTTGCTTTATTAGATACACTTGAAAGTTGACATTTGGGATAAACATTTATTTGCTGTCCTAGATAATCTTGGAGCATTGACTGAATGACTGCTCTAGTGTTTTCCTGTCTCTGTAACCTGAGGGGACCTAAAAAAAAGACCTCATAGGGAGCTTGAACTAAGCATATTTTGACAACTGTCTTAATGACTTTAAGGGGCAGATTTATCAAGGGTTGAAGTGTAAATTCAAATTTTGAGGTACTATTAGGGGGCACATTTACTATGGGTCGAATATCGAGGGTTAATTAACCCTCAATATTCGACCATCGAAGTAAAATCCTTCGACTTTGAATATCGTAGTCGAAGGATTTACCGCATTTAGTTAGATTAAATCCATTTTCAAAAATTGCTTAGAAAGCTTATGGGGAAGGTCCCCATAGGCTAACATTGGTGCTCGGTAGGTTTTAGGTGGCGAAGTAGGTAGTCAAAGTTTTTTTTAAAGAGACAGTACTTCGACTATCGAATGGTCAAATAGTTGAACAGTTTTTAGTTCGAATCGTTCGATTCGAAGTCGAAGTAGCTAAGTAAATGTGCCCCTTAGTGTACTTCGACTGAGGAATAGTCCACATTCGAATCTCTCTCACACACACACATATATATATATATATATATATATATATATATATATATATATATATATATATATATATATATATATATATATATATATATATATATATATATATATATATATATATATATATATATATATATATATATATATATATATATATATATATATACTATTCGCCACCTTAAACCTTCGAATTGTTGTTTTAGCCTATGGAAGACGTCCTGGGATCAATTTGGAGTTGTTTGCAGCCTTCCTAACATTTGAGTTTTTTCCAGAGAAAAAAACTTGAATTGAATTTGATTTGAGTTTGTGGGTCAATCCTATTCACCCGAGTTTCAAAAATTATTAAGAGTAACAATAGTACTAAATTGGAAACAAAAGGCATTGTTTTTACTTTAGGCAACATTTTTATATCACCTATTCTGTTGAAATTATTTGCACCGACAGGAAATTATATTCAAGTTTAATTTACAAACCAAAGGCTTTATAGGAAGGGTAGCACTAGTGACCTAGATATGTATTTTATTCTGAATAATAATCAGATCAGGCCAGAATGCTTAAAAATTTGATTTAAAAAAATCAAATAGTTTACATTTTCTTTTCTTACTTATTTCATTTTTTATGTGTGGTTTTATTACAGTCTTCTCAAAACTAGCATACAATTATAACCTTATATCTACAAATTTATATTTGGAAGATTGTACAGAATTATTAACTGTATTGCTCAGTTTTAATAGACAAGCTATCAAGCCATATGGCCTCCCTTTTTCAAGCCTTGAGCAATACTGATGAGCTAAAAGTATACGTGAATTTTAATCAATTCAAATGCAAAATAAGAAGACAGTGCTGTTAAAGAAAAGGTATCACATAGGAGAAATTTACTATTAAACTGAATATAGGAAACTTAGAAAATGGAAGCTTAAAAAGGAAAAAAACCTTCCATAATTCAATATGTGTGCATATTTATTTCATATGTATGTATTTACATATTTAGATTAAATATATATATATATATATATATATATATATATATATATATATATATAGATATATATATATATATATATATATATATATATATATATATATATATATATATATAATCTACAGTCTGGTAATTTCCTAGTCTGACTTCCCCCACTTCTATGAAATGCATTTCAGGAAATCGTCAGGGGAAATCGTTGTCCTGCATGTGCTGTCCTAAGCCAGAGGAATGCGACATGGTAATGCTTTTTTACTCACCCATCCTCAAAGACAGACGTCACACCTCACTCCTCAGAGTCAGCACTTGCTCCTCACTCCTCCCTCCTCAGCCATCCATCCTGGGTCCTGGGTCCTCGCTCCTCACTCCTCAGCCATCAGTCCTGAGTCCTAGCTTCTCCCTCCTCCACTGTCAGCTCTTGCTCCTCACTCCTCAGGTTGCGCATATTCAGACCTGCGCCCTGATTATAATTACTTGTTCTTGGCGTGTTTATTTTGTTTAACCTTCTGTTTATTTTTCATGGGATGCCATTTCTATTAGGGCACAGGGATAAATATGCACACCCTGAGGAGTGAGGAGCAAGAGCTGATGCTAAGGAGGGAGAAGCTAGGACCCAGGACTGATGGCTGAGGAGGGAGGAGCGAGGACCCAGGATGGATGGCTGAGGAGGGAGGAGTGTGGAGCAAGATCTGACAGCTGAGGAGGGAGGAGCGAGGTGTGACGTCTACCTTTGAGGAGTAAAAAAGCAGTTGAGAGGTGAGTAAAAAAGCTTGCCATGTCATATTCCTTTGGCGTAGGACAGCGCATGCAGGACAACAATTTCCCCTGATGATGTCCTAAAATTGACGGGAGTTTGATGGCAAATGTATAATAGCAATCAAACTCCAGTCTAATTTTGTCAGCCCCTCCCATCCACATCTCTCCTGTCTTGTGCCCTCTGCAACTCCGATTATACATTTGCCATCAATCTCTTGTCAATTTTGCTCCCTCTGCCCATCTCCCCCACTCCAATCATCTCTGGTATTGCCCCCCCGCATCTTCCACCCTTCTTGTCTCCTTTTCCCTTCTGCCACTAATTAACCTCCAGCAATATAACATGTATGGCCAGGATGCCACAGAACTTAGAAGAAACATGAAAATATAACTACAGGGAGACACATTAATAAAATCCACAATGACCCTGCACATAAAAACACTGTAGATTATAATGAATAATGCACTCCCTACAGAAATTTATAAAAATATTGGAAGTCACCTCAGAGTTACGTGACCTGTATAAAAGCACTCGGCCTGCGGCCTCGTTCTACTATATGGTTACGTAACTATATATATATATATATATATATATATATATATATATATATATACACATTGATTAAATGCCAAATGGTTAAAGACATAGTAGGAAGGAGGTTTCTGCCCTGTAGAGCTTACAATCGCATGTACTTACATGTACAATGTAGGCTGGG
Organism: Xenopus laevis; assembly: GCF_017654675.1. Lineage (NCBI taxonomy): Eukaryota > Metazoa > Chordata > Amphibia > Anura > Pipidae > Xenopus > Xenopus laevis. The sequence continues at coordinate 66,678,572 of NC_054371.1, read as the reverse complement.
TACAGTGCAATACCCAGGCATGAAGTCAATTTAAAAAGAGGTCCTTGCCCACTGTTCTCACTGCCATGTTATGCTACTTTTATTTCAAACAATATTGTTTATAGAGAGAGAAAAGGGGAAAAGAGGAAGGGACTGACTGGTGTTAATGTAACATCTGTGCGTAAATTGGTTCATTGTTGGATTCTATATGAAAATGCAAATGAGGAATAAATACAATCATTACAAATATTTATAAGGTTATTAGGCAGCACCTCAGCCTATGTCCTTGGGCTTTTTCCATAAGTGCTGAATTCCTTAGCAACTGCATTATTTTTTTAATAAGAAATAAGAATCTATTTATGTTTTTCTATAAATAAAAGTCTGTTGAAAGCACAGATAAAGGTTAAATGAAAATATAGAATGGATGGAACATTTTATTTACTCCTGATATCATCTAAAATAAAGAAAGAAGAAAATAAACAGAAAAGTACAGGTCTAATAGTCTGATAATGAATTATTGCATTGCAAAGATTCCCCTTGCTGGGGAAGTATATCATGGTTTTAAATGGTTTAAAACGCGTTTCGTTGGTAACCCGACTTCCTCAGAGGCTTCAATGATTGAAACCTCTGAGGAAGTCAGGTCCCAGACGAAACTCGTCAGGCAATAGGCAAAGCAAGGAGCGAGCACCCAACCTGATCACCAGGCACCTGGAAGGGAAACACGCGGCAGACAAGCAACGTTGGCCGGAGCCAACTGCTGTGAGTGCGGGTGAATTATTGACTGGGGAATTTGCAACACTAGAAACTTTGCTACAATTGTGAGTGTATTTTAAAAAGCATTTCATTTTATGCTATATTATTTCTCCATTTTTTAAGCTACATCATGGGACCGTTTATGCTAACCAGAATTAAGTTATCTTGATGGGCATATACTAATACTAAACGCTAGTGAGTATCCACCAAAACCACACGTGGTGTCCTGAAACTAACATGCATGTGAGCCACATAAGTGTGGTGTGTATATGAACCCTGACCAACTGAAATTTTGGAAAGTGGGCAAAACAGACCAAAAAAAGAGTAGTAACCATACTACACTATATTACACTATTTTTGCTATACTGCTTGTTTCCCTAAGCCATGGGTCCCCAACCTTTTTTACTTGTGAGCCACATTCAGCTGTAAAAAGAGTTGGGGAGCAACACATGCATGCAAAAAGTTCCTTGGAGTGCCAAATAAGGGCTGTGATTAGCTATTTGGTATCCTTTATTTGAACTGGTGCTTTCAAGGGGGCTCTGTTTGGCAGTACATCACGTGTCAATTCAACTGAAACTTGCCTCCAAGCCTGGAATTTAAAAATAAACCCCTGCTTTAAGGCTACTGGGAGCAACATCCAAGGGGTTGAAGAGCAACATGTTGCTCACGAGCCACTGGTTGGGGATCACTGCTAAGCTATTTAAGCGCTGACTCCATGTTATTTGAAGGAAGTTTGGTTCACTATACTCGGAGGAGAATGAGTTGTTTGGAACCGGCAAAGAAAGGGAGACCCCAGGAAACTTTGGGTAAACTTTTTACTATTGGAATTAGGAATCGGGCACAGGAACAAGGAATCGCAGAATCACAGACTAGGGAGCTTTGATGATCAAGCAACTGCAAGTTGCACCATGCAGGTTTAGAAAGGCCCTTAATTGCTGGAATAGTGGCACAAGTGGTTAATAAGGTAGGTTGGAGGCAGCAGAGCAGCAAGGAGAGATACTGGATGAACATTAAAAAAACTCAGCAACACAACTGTTGTGCGAAAATGCTTTCATTTAGACTTGCAAGGGTTAAACTAGAGAAGATTTTCAATACACATTTCTGCCAGTACCAGTATTTGTGACTTAGTGTTCACATCAAGACCCCTCATGGGTGATGTGTATGACAGATACTAAAACACATTTATCATCATAGAATCCATACCTGGTATACCAATGGTATAAAAAATGGTAGAAATAAAAGTTCAATCTGTGTCCTGCTAGGCCACTCCCCTTCTACTGGAGGGGGCAGTGTCCAGTTACCTGATGACTTGAAATCAGTAATAAATAGCCAGCTCTTCTGGCTAAGAATTGGTATTTATTTTGAGGATTCATCTTGATGGTTCATCCAGTGTGTTTCGCTTTGCCTCCAGAACTAAGAAAATCTACATTTTGAGTAAAGTATAGCATTTCTATGTATTACCCCCTGTTTGTAACTGTTTATTTTACTTTATGATCTTTTTGTAGCATCTTTTGTATATGCACTGTTATACCTCTTATAACATCAAATAAAATGTTAATATGTTTTTTCCTTGATGGTCTAAAAGAACCCTACCCTGAAAGTGTGTTACTGTGTGCATTAACCCTCTGCATGCTAAATGGAAACGCTGGTCTGTTTTTATGTTAGTTTACAGTGATGGGCAAATTTGCTCCACTGAAGAATTTGCGTATTTCCTGTGAAACTCGTGATACAGCAAAAAATTTGCGAAACACGTTGAACTCAATGGACTTCAAAATTATTTTGACGCACGTCAATTTCGACGCCCACAACAAATGTTATACATGCGCCTATTTTGGCCAAATGCATTAAAGTCAATGGGAGTCTGAATAATTTTGACATGCTACAATGTTTATGTGCGCCCACATTTTTTTGATGCAGCATATTTTCGCCGTGAATTTCAGCAATTCTGCATTTTGCCGCAAATTTCCGCCAGGCAAATTTATTTGCCCATAACTACTAGTAAATCTTTTAGTGGCTGTGGAACCATGTGTGCTCGGTGTGTAACAAATTGAGGTATCTCCTGAGAGTATTGGCAGCAAGGTTTGTGAATTTTGTGGGTGTTAGTTGGTCTTTGGGTTTCTGTTATGCTGTCTAACCTGTGCGCTAGGTGAGTGAGACACTTGGGGTCATTTATAAACTTTGCGCAAGGCAGTGAATATATTCACGCAAAGTGAATATATTTGCCCTGTGCATGGTTATATTTATAAAGCTGAATAAGTGTGGTGCAAACAGAATTGCAAATTCTTTGTTCACAATGTGAATGTCTATAAGAGCTTTTTAAATATGTCAAAAATCACAAATTGTCAATATTTATGCACACACTCTGCGACTGAATTACACCACAACTTTGGTGGCGGAAAAAATATTCTCAAAACAGTTTTGCAAAGTGTGAATTTAAGTTACTGTCAACATTATTTTCAAGCACAACAACCTCGCAAATTGAGTGCACTCATGCAAACTCCTGTCTCATTTGTGCGCCATTTGCGAAAATTTATTCACAATGCGAATTTGCAAAAACTGGAAAGACGGGCATAGCAGTGCAATATATTAGCATTCAGGAAAAAACATGGGCAATACAACCATTTGCGGAAAAATATGCGCTGCGGGAACTTTATAAATGTCCCCCACTGAGATCGTGACCCATGATAGCCACAGCTAAAATCACGTGTGGTTGAGGTGGCATAATCATGACAAATAGCTCTAAAAGCCTCCAGTGGCTCAGTGGATAAATGCAGGCAGAGTTCAAAACACGGGGGGTCATTTATAAAGTTTGCGCAGTGCATATTTATTCCAAATTGTTGTATTGCCTATGTTTTTTCCTGAACACATATATATATTATATCGCTTTGATTTGCTCAAAGTAACGCTAACAAATATTTGTATTTTAGTAAATTATCGTTGTTTGAGCAAATTTTCAACTGGCGGAGTGTTGCGATAGCTATGAAGCCGTCGCTGGCGAATTTTTTGCTGCTTAGTAAATTTACCTCTAGGGGTTTTTGTACATAACAAGTTGTCTAATTCTGGGCAGTGTCATTCTGTGGCTACTAAAGCAAATAAAGTTCTGTCTTGCATAAAAAGGCCATTAACTTAAGGGATGAAAACATAATTATGCCTCTTTATAGGTCCCTGGTGAGGCCTTGTCTGGAGTATGTAGTGCAGTTTTGGACTCCAGTCCTTAAGAGGGATATAAATGAGCTGGAGAGAGTGCAGAGACATGCAACTAAATTGGTTAGAGGGACGGAAGACTTAAATTATGAGGGTAGACTGTCAAGGTTGGGGTTGTTTTCTCTGGAAAAAAGGTGCTTGCGAGGGGACATGATTACACTTTACAAGTACATTAGAGGACATTATAGACAAATGGCAGGGGACCTTTTTACCCATAAAGTGGATCACCGTACCAGAGGCCACCCCTTTAGACTAGAAGAAAAGTACTTTCATTTGAAGCAACGTAGGGGGTTCTTCACAGTGAGGACAGTGAGGTTGTGGAATGCACTGCCGGGTGATGTTGTGATGGCTGATTCAGTTAATGCCTTTAAGAATGGCTTGGATGATTTTTTGGACAGACATAATATCAAAGACTATTGTGATACTAAACTCTATAGTTAGTATAGATATGGGTATATATATTAGGCTTGAGGGCTTGTAGGGGCAGGTCCGGACTGAGAATTAAAATAGGCCCTGGCATTTCAGGTACACAGAGGCCCAATCAGCCCACATAGAGGCCCAAACAGCCCCCATCAGCCCACTAAATATTGACTTTCTATGGGACCTTATAGCAGCCCCTCTGGCATTTGCCAGAACCCACAGATTGCCAGTCCGGGCTTGTGTAGGGGTATATTTGAGGGTATGGAGGGATCGGTGTCCATGTGTTTATATGGATGCTGGGTTTTATTTGAAGGGGTTGAACTTGATGGACTTTGTCTTTTTTCAACCCGATTTAACTATATAATTATGCAACTATATGTAGCAAAAATAATTTTGCAGTGCCTTGTATTGGATGTTAACCAAGCTAACACATATCTACATTGATGGCAATAGCCTCTAGGATTTTTAATACAGGTAATACAGGTATCTAGAATGCTCAGGACCTTAAGTTTTCTAGATAAGGGGCCTTACCGAAATTCGGATCTTTATATCTTGTCTATTAAAAATGTATTTAAACATTCGTTAAACCCAATAGGATTTTTTGCCTCCAATGTGGATTAATTAAATCTTAGTCTGGATCAAATACAAGGCACTCTTTTATTATTACAGAGAAAAAGAAAATCATTTTTAAAAATTTTAATTATTTAAAAATTGAGATGGCCTTCCATTAAATTTGGAGCACTCTAGATAATGGGTCCCATACCTGTAAATAGATGTTTTAAATATCCTTAATACGTCATGCTTCACAAAAATAAATTTCTACAAAGCACACCAGGTCCTGAGAATTCTCTGTAAAACTGTACATGCATATATTACTTTTCTGAGCATGTGTAGGCATTACAAATTTTAATCTGAGGTAATGCTGTTAAAATTGTCCCTCTGCTGCATAATTAGCCATATATATAAATAAAGTAATACATACAGTATTTTACACTTTGTGACAATTTATATCTTAGTTTATGAGCCTTACTTTGAATCAAATGACCTAAAAATCTATAGAAAAAAAAAAGTAAATCTAATTTACTGCTAAGTCTGGTGTAGCCAGAGTGTTTCAATGTAACATTAATATCATCTTACTATAATAAGTCAAACTTTAATTGAATCTTCTAGATTCTTAATTAAATAACCAAAGAAAAAGACATTTTTCTTGTCATGTGTGTGTTGTGTTTTAAAATCTTACTGTTTTTTTGGTGGGTATCAGTAAAGCCATTAAAGTGTTTCCAAATTATGTTTCTGAAATGTGAATGTGACCACAAGGTTAAAGCCTAAGTCTTTCTAGTTGTATTTAGTCATTGCATTATTTACCCTATCTTTAGCTTGAAGAAGTGTCCTTCCTTCTGTTTTAAATTAGCCTAAAACAGAGATGGTTTGCATCACTGCAGATCAAACAAAAAAGTTTACATTGTTAATGCCGTATCAGTTACATCTTTTGGTTTCAGAAGGTAAAGGAATAGAACAATCAGTTTCATTAACACAAGCAAGACATTAACACATATATGTGAGCATTAGGGTAAAACTGCTGCATTTGTTTTTACCTAAATACTCTACAGTAGATTGACATACACTAAAATGTTAATTTGTTATATATTTATGGAATACCTTAGCTGGTCTTAGTGATGGGCAAATCTGACCCGTTTCATTTCACCAAAAATTTGCGAAACAGCAAAAATTCGCCGAAATGCATTGAAGTCTAAAGGCAAACAAATTTTTGACACACAACAAATGTTTTCACCCTTTAGAGTCTATGGGCTTCATTTTCATGGTGAAACTTCACAAAAAAAAAAATCACTCATTATACTGGTCGGTAGTATTCTACAGACAATGATTTTAATATCATTTAAATATTTTTAATCATACCTTTACATAGAATATATACATTCATCATTTTCAAAAAATTTTAACCGATAGTTTTGAGGACATGCGAGTAAAGATCTGTAAATTTGAAATTTGTTATGGATTTTTTTGAAAGATTTATTAAGGGCTAAACTCCACAGGAGATCTTGTAGGGCAAAACGCATCTGACAAGTCATATGTACTCACATGGGTCAAAATATAATGGGACTGATACAAACATCTGATGTTTAAACTACATTGGAATGGATGGATTTTCCATCTGATGTGTCATTTCTGTTGGATTAGAATGTAGCATGCTGCATCTTCAGCTGGCGAGATAAAATCTGATGGTGTCTGACCAAATTTTTTTTGCCCATTGAAATAAATTGAATGCCGTATGTAGATGCATGGACAAACTACTTTTTCTGATCCGACTTTACATCCTAGCTATGGGGGGATCAGATCTTGTAGTATCCTACAAATCTTGTGCTGTTGCATGCAGTTGCATGGTGTTGGATGGCAAGATTAGATAAAATCTTACCCATAGAAACTGATCAAAATCTCCTGTGTAGTTTTACAGTTTTTTAGTTTTGTAGTTTTTTTCTGGAGAACTGATTACAGGTAATAATAAGTAGATCACATCAAACTACCGTATATACTCGAGTATAAGCCGAGTTTTTCAGCCCTCAAAATATGCTGAAAAACTCTACCTCGGCTTATACTCGGGTCAATCGCAAAAACGCTGGCGTCTAAGAATAGTCGTCAGCGTCTAAGAATAGTCGCCGACGTCTAAGAATAGTCGCCAGCACCTAAGAATAGTCGCCGGCGCCTAAGAATATTCGCCTGCATCCAAGAATGGTTGCCGGCATCCAAAAACGAGACGCTGGAACCTCCAATGGGAGCAGAAACCCTCAATTTTTTGATTGAAACTTACCAGAAGCTGCTGCATTTCTCACCCTTATACTCAAGTCAATAAGCTTTCCTAGTTTTTGGAGGTAAAATTAGGTACCTCGGCTTATACTCGGGACGGCTTATACTTGAGTATATACGGTAATTTGATTGCCTTTTATGATGAAGTATGTAGGAAATTGGACAGTGGAGTTGTAATAATGATAGTTTGCTTGGATTCTGCCAAAGCTTTTTGTACAGTGCCACATACATGACTGCTTTCTAAACTAATATACTGTATGTTGGTCATAGTAATATTGTTTGTATAAGAAAAGTGGTTAAAGGATCATGTACAAAGGGTGGTTGCCAATGTTACATTCATTTTGCAGTGGGGTGCTGCAAGGTCCTGTATAGGTGAACTTGTATACTAGGAGAACTGTCTCGACAATAAGCTTTGGAGAAACAGTCATATTCCAGTTATGCTAATATGCCATTTCAAATATTTGTTCACCCACACCATAAGAATGTAATTTCTATGACCGTCATAGGGATGGCCTCTTGTAGTCAATGTAGTCATTGCTTAAATCATGATGATTCTCTATTGTCAAAAAAAAGCCACTTGTGAATGGTAAGACTGCAATGAAGTCTTGAAATATTGATCCTTCCTAAATTGCTTTTTCAGTCATCTGTACTTAATTAAGCAGGTTACAAATGTGTGTATTTTCATTAACTATGAATTAAAGACTGAAGAACATGTTAGTGTATGGGGCCAGAGGTTATCAACTTTTAGTAGATCAAATTGATCCCCTTAGCTACAGGATTTTTCTTTTTAATAATTTGTGATAACTTTTTAAAGAATATATTAGGTAGATATAAACATAATATAATCTAACTATTGGGTAATATTAACTTATGAACAGATAGAACAGTCATTTAGTTGTCAATTAGTTTGAGAATAGATTAGGATCCTGGTGAAGTGGTTATGATAAAGGGAGTGCTGGGAGAAAAGAAAAAGGCCTACCGTCATAAATTACTGTTCAGTTAAAGATTATGGCAATGGGCTGTAATGTCTCCCCCTCTAATGCAAATGCATATACTGTACATGTTTGTTTGAGGACAAACATGTTCATCCTAATATATTTTTTGCTACACATGGACTTTCCTGTTGGAGATACATTGATGATGTGTTCCTCTTCCGGCAACACGGAGTAATTTGATAACTTTGTGTCAGATTTAAAAAATAGTAACCCCTATATAATTTAATTTACAGTCCAGTACAGAAAGTGTTTCATTCTTAGATGTACTGGTGGTGAACAACAATGGGAAGAAAACTGATTGTAACACATTTCTCCCATTCAATAGTTATCAACCAGGTCATGTTAAAAGTTCTATTCCATAGAGCCAGTAGAAACATATTAAAAGGATAGTACAGGATGATGATGAGAATGAGATGCATTGAGTTACAGAACCGTATGCCGGACAGCGGATATCCAGTATCTTTACTGGAAAAGGAAATTGTCACGAACGGCACCCTAAATCCAGAACCCAAGCTAAACTCCATGGTCTCGGCTCTCACTTCTGCCTATAACCACCACCTTGCACCTCTGGAGGAGCCCTCGGCTAATTGGATGCCGCCAGGTCTTATTTGAGAGAGGAGCAAAGCTAACGATTCTGGATGAGCAAAGGGGCATGATCGTCTCACCAGGATACTGGAAGGAAGAACACCACTTGGAAACAGGTAGGTCGGGCCAGCACAAGCAGAGAATAGTCAGACCGGAATCAGGATTGGAGAGTGTAGAAAAGTCAGCGGACAGGCAATTGGTCAGGACTGGAGAGATCAGAATAATCACAAGCAAGGGTCAGGATAGGAGAGATCAGAATAATCACAAGCTAGGGTCAGGATAGGAGAGATCAGAGTAGTCACAGGCAGGCAAGGGTCAATAACAGTAATAACAGGCAGGATAGACCAAGGAAAGCACCCAGGAACAATCAAATCCAACCTAACAACGGGCATTGTTTTTTACTACAAAGCCCCTTTAAATACTTAGAATTTCGCGCCATCATCACACCGGCGCATTAATCCGGAAGCACGCAGCCGCGCGCACCATAAGGAAATTGGCACTAGGGGAAGACGGCAGCATGCGGTGGGTGTCCCCACCGCCCACTAGACCACCAGGGTGAATCTTTACAGAAATATAAAAAATAATAAGTCTATATGCTAAGAAAGTAGGTTCTAATACCAAAATGCTGGCTTTTGTTAACAGTTATAACGGCCAGTCAGTATGTTGCCCAGTCAGACATTGGCCACTACTTTATCAAGCATACCAAAAAATTAATACATTTCAAACTTTTCATTTGTGTCATATAGGAAATCATGTATGATAAAGGATGAATTGGTTAAAGGAGAAGGAAAGTCATTTACCACTTTGGGGTGCCAAATGTTAGGCACCCCCATGTGAATCCATTTACTTACTTAAAACCCCGGGCTGGTGCTCCTATCAGCTGAAAACTGCACCTAAAAAGTTGGCTTTTTCATTCTACTGCGCATGCGTCTTCCCAGGGAAATTTGAAGAAAGAAGAAGCCAGAAGAGAAGCGTTCCGTGGTGCTCCCTGGAAAACCCCCCGGCCGGTGCAGTTTTCTGCTGTTAGGCGCACCGGCCCAGGGTTTCAGGTAAGTAAAACAATTCACTTGGGTGTGTCTAACATTTGGCACCCCCAAGTGGTAAACAGCTTTTCTTCTTCTTTCCTTTTTCCCCAGGAAATTTAAAGAAAGAAGAAGCCGGAAGAGAAGCGATCTGTGGTACTCGCTGGAATAACCCTGACCGGTGCAGTTTTCTGCTGAAAGATGCACCGGCCTGGGGTTTCAGGTAAGTAAATACATTCACTTGGGGGTGCCTAACATTTGGCACCCCCAAGTGGTGGCCTCGTGTTTTTATGTGGTCATGAGACTCCTCTGTAATTTATAATATCCTTATAATTTACAAGAGGGGGTACTTTATTCACTATATACAGAGAGAGAGTATGCCCAGAAAACAGATTCCATAGTGTTGAATATATGAATATATAAGTTATGTGACCTAAAAATAAATATGCCACTTAATTTAACAAATAGAATATTATAATTACATTTACACAATATCTAGAAAATGTAAGTGACAAAATTATCCAATTATAAAATTAAATCTGATACAGACCTCTGGTGTTTGGATTGAACACCTTTAAACTAATGTTTAGTACTATGATAAAAGGGCCACACATACTGTACACACATGCAGAGTCCATGATGCTATTAGGTGAATGCAAGCAAAGCAACTTATGGACAATCAAAAAAGTTAAATTTTGCAACATTAAAACTCATTATTCAGTAAAAAAACTCAGTAATAAAAGGTACAACGTTTGCCCAGAAGCAGTAATCTATTGCAACTAATAAGATGTTACAGGTGATTAGTAAATGTCAATTGCTTGGTTGCTATAGGTTATAGCAAATGTAGCAAATGTTACCCCATATATTAGTACACCCCTAATAGTTAATCTGTCAAATGGTATAGCTTTGTTACTCACACTGATATAGTCTAAATATTTTTATAAACTTTTCAACATTTCCAATGCTACCTTCAGCTTATATAAAAGATGTCATTAAATATGGCTAAAACGTTGGATATTGCTATCAAAGGCTCAAGCTTCCCCAATCCATGATTATAGGATAAGCAGAGGATTGTAAGTAGTAAATCCATACTAATTATATATTTATAGTATTATATAGTAAAGAAGAAATATATACTAAGAACAAATTTTGACAACTGAACTTGGAAAATATGCGATTGAGAAATGAAAATGATATCTTGTGTGAATTATTGTTTTATGTAGAAATTAGTGTTGACCTTAATTAACATCACCTAAGGTCACAGTGTTGACTCAAAGCCATGCATCATATACTCCCAATGGAGTGCTCCAAGGGAAATTTCATTATCATCCAGTTCTGTCCTATTTGAACTGAAAGTAAAATATGGGACTGACAGATTTTCCATTGTGTTGGAACCTTATTGATGATGGAATTGGCTAGTTCAATCTTTAATCCTGAATAACTACCTGCCACTGATAATTTATATATGATATAGTATCTCATACTGTCTCTCAGATGCCTGTTGCATTTGGAGCTAGATTAACAATGCAATGCCGTATAATGAAGATATTTGTTTGGCGCAGCAGCAATTTTCCACTGGTGACAAGCAATGTCAACAGTTCTGCTAAAGCTTTAAGGACAACTTTGAAACAATCTGCATCTGTCTGGGAATGTTGCCAGGATGTTATAACTCACGTAAAAAAAACAAAAACATGAAGTGCATTTTATCTTGAACTGGAAGAAAGAAAAACTAGGGGTGTTTGTTAAGTTTTATAAAATCTTACATATCCTATTTTCACTCCTAATTATTTGAAAATAATACTTTGAATTCAGTACCTTTGTACTCATTGGCATTACTTTCCCTCCATTATTATTATCTATAGTTATATATTGTTATAGAATGTAATATAAATACAGTTATGGCATCTGCAATAAACAATGGAATCAATGTCTGGACATAAAAATAGATCTATCTTCTGAGAGGCCATTTTAAATCTACAAAGCAAAGTTAGAAACAGCCATATTTTTTCATATTTTGCACCCTGCCCAGCAGTGAGCACCCACAGGTTTACAATGGATAACAATGGCCTCCCTGATGCTTACAGCTATGTCTGCATTTAGTATTGCAGTGCTCATTAGGAGTTGGCTGGGGACGGGTATAGACAAGTGAGGGAGAGCTTACGATGGGCGATAAGCACGTTGCATTATAGGACTACAGCTTGCACTGGATTTAGCACAATGAGAAATATTCACTCAGATCCCTTGCTCTGTAAATGAACACTAAGGGGCACAATTTGTGTAACTTAGTGTTCTAGCATTTGCAGCAAGAGGACATAGTAATGCACACTTGTGTGCAGTTGCAGTGTAGCAAGAAAACATAAGTGAAACCCAAGGTTGCTGGTCTCTTCATTGAGCAATGGATTGAAAATCAGGAGGTGCAGCTCAGCCCTGTCTTTACAGCCTGCCCATCTGAATGACATGTAGGGTACGGACACATTTACGTGCCTCCTCAGCAATGCATTATTGACTAATGCAGTAAGCTGTTACTGAGGGTAGCCACACATCTTTGTACTCCAGAATGTAAAGCAGAGGTTTGTGACTACCTACACAATGCAGTAAGCAGTCTGGAAAATGGGGGTAAATGGCAGATTGTGGACTATTTTGCACTTTGCAGATGTGTTCTGTATTGTAAATGAGCCCTATGGACTTGTGTATGTTGTAGTTGTTGAGCTATTGGGTAAAGGATATGAAGCTTTAGTTACTGTATGTTCCTGAGGGCAACATTTCTGCACTTAAAAGGGATGTGAATACACACTTGGGTGGTCTTCCTGAGGCTACAAAAGAGGAAGTGCTACTCTGCCTGTTTCTGCCATAGAGAGATCTCTCTGACTGTAGCATACTGAGCAAAGGGCTGCACTTCATATACCATTTATAGATGCAACACTAAAGTGAGCAAAATCATACCCATTAATATTTATTCACTGAGCACATACAGTAGCTTTGCTCTGCATCTTGTGGCAGATGAAAAATCTGTTGAAGGATGCAGAGCTTCCTAATTGAAGTATTGGAGTTTTTTTTACCCCAGCTACACTGATTTGAGTTTTTTACAATCAAGTTTTTTCTTAAATTATAAACCATTCAAGTTTTGAGCTCATTCGAGGTCTAAAAAAGCTTACAAAACTCTAAAATTCAACCTTTTGTATATACCCCACTTAATGTTTTTTGTCTCTTTTGTCCATTTTCCATTCTATAGCTGTACATTTTTAGATTGTCTTGACGTACAATAATAATTTTGGAATAACCCACCAACTAAGACATCTGCAAGGATATCAAAGAGGCACCATAGCAAAAATTACATTGTAATATAAACTATAAAAATAAATATCTAATATAAACTATATCTCATGAAAATAAGAAACTTTCAATTTACTCTTCAGGATTAATTAGTTTCTGACTGGCCATTATTAATCACTAACTGGCCGAAGCAGAATGACTTTGGCAATATAGGCTTATCAGCTGAAATGGAATGACATTCACAGGCACAGAGCACAAAGCAGTCACTTTGCCATTGAACAGCAAAACTTTACCTCCCCTATTGAATGATGTTCAGTGGCTTTCTCTGCATGGAAAGCTCAAGGTAACTAGTGTGACCTTTGCAGACAGGACAGGATGTGCCCCTGGGGATGTGCCGTTTGGCAAACTCAAAGACATTTTTTGTTAATTGCCCGGTGTCAAAAGCAGTCAGGTTTTCTTTGGTTCAATTAGACGATATAAGAATTGAATGTACGGTTTGGGATCTGCTTTCTGCATAGCTTTGAGGCTGGCCCCTACATTAACTTAGTAATAATATAGCACCAACTCCCTACATGCTGGACAATCTCTACCCTCTCCTACAATTAGAAACCATAAAACTATAATAAGCACCAACCATTGCTCACCCAAAACATTATGTAACATTGTTTGCATAAAAAGAGAATATAAGGATGATGTATTATGTATATTTTTCTTCCTGGGGGAAGGTCATGGAACAGAGTGAAACAGGGTTGAACAGCTGAAATGGCAGACTTATTTATTATGTCTATGAAGATTTTCATCCACCCAGGTCATAATATTCAGTATCTAGTACAAGGACCACTATTAAAGACTACATAGAAAGTCCAGTTGCCTTAGACTTGTTTGTGCCAGATAAGCTATTTATTAAAAATATATTTCTAGGAAAGTTAGAGAATCTTTAGCCTACCACTTCTTCACTTGCACTTATTTGAAATTGGAATGCTTAGAAGTATTTTCTTGGCTACAATATTAAGAAAGACCTGTGAATGTTGAGCTGTTTGCTATTATAATTATATTCATTAGCACCAAGCCGTTAGATTTGTATTTATTCTTTTTGTTCTGTATAAAGACACATAGGGGCATATTCACTAACCTCCAAAAATTCGCCAGTGACGGCTTTGCGCAAGAGGTAACGTTCGGTAAAATCCAAATCTTAGTGAATTTGCGTAATTACGTCCATTTGCCAGAGCGATAATTCCCATGGGGTTAGGGAGCGAAGTGCCGCTAAAATCTATCTCCTTCACTAGCGAAGTTACGCCAGTGACTGTTAGTTAGTGAACTTCTGAAATGACATCATGCTGGGGAATTTTCACCAGCATTAGTCACTTCGCCCTTAAATTAGTAAATTTTAGGGATGCACCGAATCCACTATATTGGATTTGGTCGAACCCCCGAATCCTTGGCGAAAGATTTGGCTGAATACCGAACCAAATCTGAATCCTAATTTGCATATGCAAATTAGGGGTGGGAAGTGGAAAACATTTTTTACTTCCTTGATTTGTGACAAAAAGTTATGCAATTTCCCTCCCTGCCCCTAATTTGCATATGCAAATTAGGATTTGGATTCGGTTCGGCCTGACAGAAGGATTCGTCCGAATCCGAATCCTGCTGAAAAAGGCCGAATCCTGGCCGAATCCCGAACCGAATCCTGGATTCGGTGCATCCCTAGTAAATTTGTCCCATAGATAGTTGATGTAAGTATGTACAGTAACTTTCAGGTGTGGTACTTTTGTAAGTTCCAGATGGGAAAGCTCACTCTTTTAATTTTTTTTTTCATTTATAGATACATTAGTGGATATGTCATGAAGCCTGCTTGCGTAATACTGCTGGTGTCTTTGTCTAGGAAAAAGTTGGATGTTGTTCTTTCTGGATGTCGGCCAACTATTGTTAATCTATCAAGTCTCAGTTTTTGAGTGCCACAATCTGTCTTCAGATTTTTCAGGTTTTATTGCTGTGCTATTTTTGTTGTCTGGTATCTTAGCTGCCTATCCATATTTATAATGGATAGAAAAGCCTCAGAGGATTCTAGTAGTTAGTATATTTCTTCTAAGTTCTAGATGATAGGTCTCTTGGCTGTAAAATTCCAAGATATTGCTGTAGCAGACTTTCATGCAGCTGGCCATTTCCAATAAAATCTAAAAAAAAGTTCTATATTTCTGGGATCTGTGGAAGGTACATTTTACCCAACCCATATTTCTTCTTGAAAGTGCATGCTAAGATTTGCTTACTCTAAGGATTTGCTTACCTTATTAAACATTTATGTTCTGTCGGTTATGTACAGAGCAAAATGCTCCTAAATACCAGTCTAGGAAAATTATATATTGACAATATTTTGAAGTTTATATATTGATAATGGTGTCTAAAGGTTTAAAAGATTGTCAATAAATATGTGCATTCCTCAAAAGATGTACACTTCAATGGTAGCAGCAGTTAACTAGCCTGCCGACATATTCTTTTCTTAGGGCCCTTGAAATTTTTGAATTGTACATTACTAAACTTTATATCAATTACTGTAAATGCCAACTGACTTACATTATGATGACTGGCTTGTTTGAAATGCTTTTTCATATTGCATTGCCGTACAGTGCTGTAATGATTGATGTGCATGATGTGGTTTTTTTTGCACTATTGTTAATGCCAATTTTATTGCTTTTATACGTGTATTTTACTTCTATAGTAATCTATGTCACTACATCCCACAAAATATACAGTATGGAGATTAGTATGGTGCCTTAGCAGGAAATTATTTCTTCCCGTTCCCAACTCTCCATAAATTATCTACATAGCTTTGGATGTACCAAGCTAGCCTACCTTAGTATGGTCTTCAAACGCTGCTAATAATAAAGTATTACATAACAAATAATATTAATAAATATGCAGCCTCAAACACCAGAGTAACCTGGTTAACAGCTACAACATTTCCATGTTGAAAAGAAACAAAATAAAACAAAGCAAAGCAAATAAAAGCTAAAAGTTGCAAACAAGTAAATTGCTTTACATGACATTTTATTTTCAATTGTATTTATCTCCCTGTATTTACTTAGCACTGGCACATTTATAAACTCATCTGAAGTGACAAATCACAACTCACTTATTCGAATTGTGGATTTATTTGCAAACACTGGAATAAACCAGAGTATATGCTGTCTACCTGCCAGGAGAGACTTTACACAGGCTACTCATCAGTGGCATAACTAGATATTAGTGGGCCAAACAGCAAATTATTTTTCAGGCCCCAAAAATGTCTACAAGTTGACCTGGTCTATATTATATATTTATTGGATTAGTATAGGAATTAGGCCTATGAGGCCCTTATACCTCCTGGCCCCCTGCAGCCGCAGTTGCCCCTGCTACTCACTTAACTAACCTCACAGTTCCGAAACAAACTGCTCTTGTTTTTATGCATTGAAAAGAGAATATGTTGGTCTTCAGAGCCCTGACAAAGGACTTATATTCACCGTAACCATATTGGGCAGCATGGAGACTGGGGAAGGTATCTACCGCCCTACATATTTATTTCATGTATTCCTTTTTCATTATTGTTATTTACGCTAGTATTCTGCCTAACTTACATCCAGGAGCTTAATGATCCTTACCTGAACAAACAGACAGCAGCATCTTTATGCATTTTTCACTGAAATAATTATTATCTTCTCCTATTTATATTAAATCAACCAAATGCAGTGGCTGGAGTCAGGTCACAGCCAGATAATAGTTATAACACAAAATAATTTTTATGTTATATATATATATATATATATATATATATATATATATATATATATATATATATATATATATATATATATATATATATATATATATATATATATATATATATATATATATATATATATCTTCAGTATCCGCACTCCAATCAAGCAATCTCAGGGGTGCACGGCCAATTCTCAATCATATAATCAAAATTTGGAATAAAGCATTCCTGGGCCAGCACTTCCCTTGGTAAAACAAGTGTCTTTTTATTTAATTTCACACATCACAGTGCTCCAACGTTTCGGTTAATTATAAGAAAGAAAGCAACTGCTTGTTGTTTGTTTGCATTGGATTTATTTTTTATTATTTTATTTTTTTTATTTTTTTTTGGAAAGCCCTTTCTGGTATTTTCATCTATAATTAATATTTGACTAGATATTGTGATAGAGTATTCTTACTGCTTCTGCTGATTCAAACTGATATTCGTGCTCAAATGGCTATATTACTATTTTAATGTTGGATTTGTTTTTTAAATCCAAATGAAAATAAAATTAAAAAATCACATGAAGACCAAGTGACTGTTATTTACTTATAAAACCACTTTAAATTTTAAATGAAAAGTGGAATTCAATTTGAACACACAATGTTAATGGTCTTAATTTGTATGTATATATTTGTTTATTTTATTTTTTTTGTTTTACTTTATAATAATACATCATTTAATCATTTTAGAAATGTGACTTTTTAAATTAAACACAGTTTTTAAAGCAACTTTCACTTCCAAATCATTTCTGCTTACCTGCACCATGAAATTCAGCGTCTCTCCTTTAATTAGTATAGGTGGGAAAATATAAGATGCTTGGGTTGCAGAATTCTATTCAGTGTAATGTTACCTGTCTTTTCTCCAGGAATACCATTTAAGTATTTGGAGAGATGTAATACTATAATGTGTGGAAGCAGTGATTTTAGCACATCTTGCAATTTTTTTATTCATATTTGTAGTACAAATTTAAAGAGGAATTTAGAGAGTTTGTCATTAAACATATGAGTTAATAATGTAAAGTAAACAACCTGTGCCAGAAAGGCTTAAGTGAGCATGGAATAATCTTAGCTATCTCCTGCAAACATTTCTCCAAACCTTTTTAGTGACACTGTGTGTATGAAAAGATGAGTAAATGTATATGTTTTTACTACATGAGTTATTACATCATCCTTCCCCAAGTTATAGCAGGTTACAACGGCAGCTCTAAGCTCAAGCCTCTTCTGGATATACAAACAACAATGAATTCGAATGTACTCACAACCTGAATGGGAGGTTATTTTTGAAAAAACTTGAACATCTAATATTTGATCGAATACAAACGACCCGAAAATTCAAATCAAATTCAAATCAAGTTTTCCTACGAAAAACTACCTCGAATGTCAGGAAGGCAATTAACATCTTCAAATGGACCTCTGCCATTGATTTTTACATGAACTCGACAGGTTTTAGGTTTCGAAGTAGAACTTCCAGGGTCAAGGTGTGATAAATCTCACATTAAAATTCGATTTTTTTTCTTCGAGTGATTTAAAATTAGAATTTTGACCAAAAAATAAGAAAATTTTTATTTACCATTCGAACCTTAATAAATTTGCCCCTATGATTTGTGACATTTTTACTATCCATTAGAGTCTTTGGGTGTTTTTTTCTAGTCAAAACAGGGCGATTTATTTCGCTCATCCCTAATCACTATACCTTATGTCTATTTAAAGAGATTTAGACATCTAATTAACCCAATAGAAATTATCTACCAATATGGATTCATGTTAACTTAGTTACGATTCTGTAAGCTTACAACATTTTTTCCCCAGTGTTCCTTTGTAATGAGCTCTCTCTCTGCTGTCCACTTGGTGTATGTGCACAAGAGCACTATTCAGAGTCATTTGGTCACTTTCAGACACTATACTACCAACACACAACCAAGCACAAGGAGCTTTGGGAGCCAAGGCTCCATTATGTGACTCATGCTGTTGAAGAGGCTTACCAGATTCCTTACCAGATTCCACTCTCCACTCTATGGTAGCATTACTAGTAAGCTAATGGACTGAAATCAATATCCAGTCATCACTATAGTTTAGAGATATGACTGCATACATAATAATGTACCGTCACCAACTGTGTGTGTTCTTGTTGCATCTGTTCAGTTTATCTAGACACATATTTGATGTTTTTTTATTGCAACGTCACCCCTGAACTCATTGCATTGCTTTTCATTTATGTTCCCAGTTTCACTTGATAAAATTACAGTTAATTCTACAAAACTCTTTTTAACTTATTTTATTGTAGTGTGGAAGTTGTATC
The DNA here is from genome assembly GCF_017654675.1 of Xenopus laevis. NCBI lineage: Eukaryota > Metazoa > Chordata > Amphibia > Anura > Pipidae > Xenopus > Xenopus laevis. The sequence continues at coordinate 66,659,424 of NC_054371.1, read as the reverse complement.
TGTAGATGTCAAACTACACAATACCTCAATGTAAGACATACTGAGGACAGAACAACGAGCTTGAAATATTCAAGAAGAAAATAAAGGAATGGCAGCTGAAGGCCAAATAGCCTATGTGGTGCATAGGATAGTGGCCATCTGCACCTTAGTTATTGTAGTGGCAATAAATTGAAGATTATAAGATGGAAAGCTAAGACGATGACTAAAAACAATTTGGTAGCTAGTTGCCAGGTGTCACGATCGCCGCCCGGAGCAGGACCAGGAGCTCCGGGCGGCGCAACTACTTCCTCCGATGCCGCTCCCAAAATGGTGGCGCCCATGGCCGCCACGTGGGTAGCGGCGCCGGCGCAGAGACGCCTGCGCGCAAGTGCGCAGGCGCGAAGACGTCACAACGGTGCGACGGACGCAGGCGCAGCGCGTCGGTCGCAGACGTGCTGACGCCGACGCAAGGACGCCAAAAAACCCCTTTAAAAGGACGCCCGAGACGCCAAGATGGCGCCCGAAAATAGGATCTTGTTCTTGATTTGATTCCTGGGTTCCCTGTTGCTGTTTTCCCTGAGTATTCTATTGATTGATCTCTTGTTGTTGACCCCCTGCCTGGACTTTGGACTCTGTTTATATTCTGCCTGCCTTTTGACCTGTTGCCTGAACTTGATTACCCCTTCTGCTGAATCCCTGGATACCACGATCCTGATCCCTCCTGAGGGGCTTCCTCCTATATCCGGACAACTCCCCAGAGGGAACTCCCGGTTCCCTGACACCAGGGTAGCTAAGATTTGACAAGTCCCAAACAGATTAGTGACAGTGAGCAGTGGCTGAGTCACATTAAGGGCTTGAATGTTTGCAGCACCCGAATGGGAGCCATTTTGAACCCATTGCACAGGGAATAGATTAAAATGATCCTGGTGTTAAAGGCAGGGTGTACATGTGACCTGTACATATGAGTTTCGATAGGAGGCCTGTCAATGGTGTACAAGCTACAGGATGGCCAGGTTTACAAAAGTTCTGTAATGCTTAAATAATACTGCATATTACAGCTCCTTAAAAGAACAGTTCAGTGCAAAAATAAAAACGAAATACATAGATAGGCCTTGCAAAATTTTCTAATATAGTTAGTTAGGCAAAAATGTAATCTATAAAGGCTGGAGTGACTGTATGTCTAACATAATAGCCAGAATCCAACTTCCTGCTTTTCAGCTCTCTAACTCTGAGTTAATCAGGGACTTGAAGGGGGACCACATGGAGACATATCTGTTTAATGAGTTTGTAATTGATCATTAGCATGCTACTCAGTTTCAAAAGCAACAGTTATGGCCCATGTGCCCCCCCCCAAGTCACTGGGGGTCATTTATAAACTTTGCGCAGGGCAGATTGGTTCGCAAAGTGAATATATTTGCCCTGCGCATGGTTTCAAAAAACAGTTTCGCAAACTGCAAATTTAAGTTACTGTCAATGCTATTTTTCACGCATAACAACCTCGCACATTGGGTGCACTAGCGCAAACTCCCATCTCATTTGCTTGCCATTTGCGAAAATTTATTCACACTGCGAATTCGCAAAAAAACGGAAAGACGGGCAGAGCAGTGCAGTATATTAGCATTCAGGAAAAAAAATGCGCAATACAACCATTTGCAAAAAATATGCGCTGCGCGAACTTTATAAATGACCCCCACTGATTTTCATTTTTATACTGAACAATTCCTTTATTGTTTAAAAGTTGTACAGCCTTCTCATATGAATACAGATGTTTATGTATTTTATTTATGGGTATCAAACAGCAGTCTGACCTACTCATCCCATAAAATCATGGTTCATCCTATGGCTGGCTAGTATTTAGTGAAAAACGTGGGGAGCTGGTAAACAATTTGTGTTAAAGGAGGCATAACATGATGGCAATGTATACTAACATATTTTAACAAATAACTTTTACCCTGGTAATTAATACATTATAAACAATTCATTTTTTCCCTGTGGGCAACTCAGATGTCATTGCTCTTTTATAAAGCTCCTGCCCACACTCCAGAATACTTGCAGCAGAAAAAACAAACAATGAACCCTTTCACATAAATTAAGCCTACAGACCCCTGCAAGTGTTTGGCCTGGCTTTCCTTTATATGAGAAAATTAGGTACAAATAAAGGTCAGAATCAGAACAGAAGATCAAATATAACCAATCAATAGCACTTGTCATCATGTATTATTATAAAAATATATGACTGCGTGGGCTCACTGTAAAGCAAGTTTTACATAAGCATAACTTAATAAATTGCTCCTTATGTGAAGTATTTATTATTTCAGTTAGAAAGCTCAGTACCCCACTGATATTTACCTTTCTTCATGAAATGTGATGATTATCTTTATAAGAAAAACCACCACAACAGTAAACATATACTGTACCACATTCTTTCATAAGATATATGGGTTTACATATGTCAACACATTTACTTAAAGGAACAGTAACACTGGGAGGCACATTTATCAAGGGTCGAATTTCGAATTCATGTAAGTTTTTTAAAACTCCCATAAACTCCCATAACCTCGAAATTCCACCAATCAAAATGTATTAATAAAATCAAATTTTCTCAGCTTGGATGAATTGAATCGACCCAAAAACTTGAATCAAATTCGATTCGAATTAGAAAAAATCAAATTGAATTTGATTTGAATTAGAAAAACTCGAATTGAATAAAAAAACTTGATTCAAGTTTTTTTCTCTGAAAAAACCTTGAATGTCAGGAAGGCTGCAAACATGACCAAATTGATCCGTGGACTTCTCCCATAGACTTATACAGCAATTCGGCAGGTTAAGGTGACGAATAGTCAAATTCACTTCCTTAAAAGGCCAGAGTATGATAAATATAGAAATTTGAATTAAAACTCGAATCGAGTTTGGATAATTCACAATTTAAATTTGAGAGTTTTGACCAAACAAAATTCAAATTTTTACTTCGACCCTTAAAAACCTGCCCCAAGTTTTTTTTAAGTAATGAAAATATCATGTACTGTTGCCCTGCACTGGCAAAACTGATCTGTTTGCATACAGTTCATATAAACAAGCTGCTATGTAGCAATGGCGGAAATTGAAAAAAAGGCTATATGGCACAGGTTAAATAGTGGATAACAGATAACATTATGTTCTACACAGCTTATCTGCTATCTGCTATGCATCCTGAGCATTTTCTCCTTTTAATGGCTGCCCCCATTGATACACAGAAGCTTATATATACATATAAACAATAGTAGTGTTTCTGAAGCAAACGCATCAGTTTTACCAGAGCAGGGCAACGCTACATTATATTTTTATTACTTTAAAACACTTTTATTTTTTGTTACTTTTCCTTTAATTTGCAGCTGTTTAGCTTTAAAAAAAAATCTGAAATCAGTTGGATTTATTTCAATGAGATGACAGTGAGTTAATTGAGGTCAAGATTTTAAATGCTTCTTTAACAAAAAAAAAATTATACATAGATAGATTTATACATAGATAGATTTGTAAAGATACATTGCAGTAGTTAAAAACCGAAGGTTAAAATAACTGAAATAACATTGATTCGCTTGAAAGATATAAATATAAACTAGATGTTTATGGTTCATAGCACAAACAATGGTCCCGCAAGGCCAATAAAAATATAAATAAATACGCTGAAGAGCTGTTTATTGAATTTATAGTTTTTATTTCATATTTTGATATCCACGTCTTTCAGCTTTAAGTATATATATTCTTTATTTTAAGAAATGGAATAAAATATAACAGTAAATGGGTTGCCAATGATTCCCAAAGTGCCACTCTGTGAGCAATACAGTATGTAGCTCTGTACTCTCTGTCTGCCATACAGACCAGCAGGATTAGCACCCCCTGGTACTCCATAACTTGAACCTTGATGAATACAGGACTGACTGTCTGAATGCCCTGTATTCATGGGGGATTGCAGGTTCTTGAGCACCTTTGCGGAGTGCAAAAACCTGCGCCTATTGGTGCTCAGTTCATTGCAGAGTGAAAAGTACAAATAAATTGCATTTGTTACCTGTCCTGTGCTAAATAAATACACTATTGAGATCATGGGTTTAAATGCACTATTATCTAGTTTTATTTCACCAGAATACCCAATTTTTTTTAATAAATGACAGTACATTTATTTAATGAAGAACAATTGCTTTAAATGTTCTGTGTGAAATGGGTGCATGTTCCCCATATAATCCTGAAACAACATTTTACCAATCTTTTTTGCTATTATACTTTTCAACAATTTTTACATTTTTTTTTAACTATTTGTAACTATTAATATATGATTGCTACAAGGAATACACGATTGATTGATTGATTGATTGATTAATAACAGTTTAGAGGCCTTGAGCTCTTGAAGGAATATCCTAAAACTGGTCACAGCATTGAAAACATTACATGTATTGCAGTTTCCTTCATAGCTAACCTCCAGCTTGTAGCATGAAAAAAGAGAATTGTTGAATCTCTTGATATTATCCTTTATTTATATAGCACTGATACGTTTAGACAGAGCTTTACACAGCATTTTCAACATACACATTAATCCCTGCCCCAGTGGAGCTTACAAGGTAATTTCCATAGAGCATTCAAACAACACACACACTAAGGTCAATTTCATCAGCAGCCAATTAACCTGCCTGTACATTTTGGAGTGTGGGAGGAAACCAGAATACCCAGAGGAAAAGCAGACAGACACAGGGGGAACATACACACTCCTTGCCCTTGTTGCAACACAAAACCCAAGTGCTGTTGGGCATGCAACCCATTGAGCTACAGTGAAATAAAACAAAGCTCATGACTTATTATAATGCCACCGACTGCAGAATGGTCCTACAAAAATAATTTGGTAGTTAACATGTAAAAATTTTACAAGGGATGCTCTGAGTTATAACTCAGCTGCAACTCAGTAGCTAAATACTGAAGTTCACTGATGAAGAGCCATTGTATGCTCTATTATCTGTTTACTTATAGGAACAGTAACACCAAAAAATGAAAGTGTTTTAAAGTAATGAAAATATCATGTTCTTTTGCCCTGCACTGGTAAAACTAACTGGTGTCTTTGCTTCAGAAACAGTACTATAGTCCATTTAAACAAACTGCTGAGTAGCAATTGCAGAAACTGAAAAAAGGTTATATGACAGGATAAATAGTGGATAACAGATAACACCATTATGTTCTACAGAGCTTATCTGCTATCTGCTGTGTAACTTGAGCCTTTTCTTCTTTGAATAGCTGCCCCCATTGCTACACAGCAGCTTATTTATATAAACAATAGTAGTGCTTCTGAAGCCCGGCAACACTGCATTATATTTTTATTACTTTCATTTTTTGATGTTACTGGTCCTTTAAGCAGGATACTAAACAAATTTATGGAGGAACTTCATGCCTATGGTCACATTTTTACAAAATTGTACATAATGTGGCATTATTTATATAGTGTAGAACTGACCAAACTATGGTCCATCAGTTAATTTTTCTCCTTAAGGGGCAGATTTACTAAGGTTCGAGTGAATTTTCGAAGTTCAAAAAGTTTGAATTTCAAAGTAATTTTTTGGATACTTCCACCATCGAATAGGATACTACGACTTCGATTCAAAGTAAAAATCGCTCAAATATTCGACCATTCGATAATCAAAGTACTGTCTCTTTAAAAAAAACTTCGACTTCAATACTTCGCCAACTTAAACCTGCCAAAGTGCTATGTTAGCCTATGGGAACCTTCCAGAGCAATTTTCTAAGTTTTTTGGTATCGAAGGAAAATCGTACGATGAATAAAATCCTCCGCTTTCGAATTCGAATGTCGGATGATTCTATTCGATGGACCCTTGATAAATCAGGCCCCTAATGTACTACTGTTTGATTCAACAAAAATACTTTTAATCTAATATACAAGAGATCGAGTGCATGTGGGCAGTTCTGCAATAGTAGCCACATTTTATTGAATTCTTCAATTTTCTATTAGATATGAAGTACATTAAGGAGGAAGTTAGGTAGAGGGCACATAATGAAAGGCTCCAAAGTATTCCAGAAAGTTCAATAAGCCAACTGCAAATACTCAGGAGAACCTAAGAGTGTGTTCCATTCAGATACCATTCCTTTACCATCATTAAAGTTTACCAATAACTCTAATAAAGCAAACTATACCTGTATTTTGCAAGCCATAACAATAAAGCAAAGTGCTTTAAGTATTCAGCTAAGTGAAAGAGGCACTTAGGTCTGATGATGACCTCTCCCTTGGGATGCTCAAATGTCGTTCTTATAAATCTAATGCACCATTATAAACAGTTAAGAGGAAAAACTATTTAGAGTGTGAAATCACAAATGATAAATGGAGGAATCCACATTACCAAAGACTTATTATTCTGTTCATCTTTTGCTGTGATGAGCTTCATTTTGGTCTACAGTAATGCTTAGGTTTATAGTAATCTCAGTAATTATTATTTCTAGATTAATAATACTGTCTCATATCCTTTATATTTTTTGTGCACACAGTTTTGTTAAATAATTCAGAAGCCTGACTGTAATAGCGCAATATAGGAACATGTTCTGTGTGTGCCAACAAGGTCATGGATTTGTTTCACTTTGGAACCATGAATGAAACCTATAGGGCCATAAAATATAAACGCTATTCTTTTTGATGTTCAAGTCGAGTTAATGCAGATGCATCATTCACCTCATGATGTATAACATGGATACAGTAAATGTTATTGATTGCTTGCACAATAATTGCTTTCAGTTCCAAGCAGACCTAGTCTGAGTCTGATAAGCTCTTTCAATTAGGAAGCAATGTATAATCTGTTCTTCTCCTTGTTGTTTCAATGCTTAAACCTCATGATTGTGATATCATTACTCATTTAAATATTTGATGTGTTCCAAAATAGATGCAATAACTATATAAGATCTCAAGATAAGAGATACGATCTCATAATATTTCAATATAAGTCACTTGCTTGCATCTAAACAGCATTTTCAGCTTTGGAGATGCAGCTGTTTACACCGCAATTAAAAGGTGGACAGTTGCTCTAAGACCAATAACCTTTCTTCATTGACATTGTTTCGTAATATATAATTACTCTATGTGTTACCTTAAGGTGATTCCTTTCCCACCGAAAAGTTAATGTTATACAGCAACTAAAAAGATCACATAAAGGTTTCCTAGCAACTACATAGAATTCTTCTGAAGGAAGTCATTTAAACTAGTCTCGAAGCACGTGCCATGTGTTTAAATCAGAAAGCGTTAGATTTACAGATACTCACTATATAGTACAATAAAATCTGTAATAGAAGATGAATCGCTTGAGAAGATCACATCAGAATCATGACAGCTATATCATTATTTTAATTATCCATCTTAAATTCAGAGAGGCTTGAGTGTCAGACTAAAAATGATGGCTTGTAAAATGCATTTGGTGATATTGGCTGTTGTCATTGCTATAATTGTATTATTTTCTTATTCAAGGCTTATTGTAATTATTTGCTATAATATAATAGTCCTAGTTTCCTATCTCCCTCCATAGATTCCACATGCTTTGGCTTGGGGATATTGTTTTATATACCTACTATGAAGAGGCTTAGCACATAATTTTAATCTATTCTGAATGTGTTTTATGAACGATTAAAGGCAATTCACAAAAACATAGCACATGCTAATAAAATCCATACAGTATATGCATATATGCATAGACTATTTCTCATGTATTGAGAAAAAAAAAAAGTTGTACGGTTCGGAAAATGTTGTTCCCATTGACTTCAATGCATTTTTGAGAATCTTCACCATTTTGGGAATTTTTGAAACAGGACAGATACTACATTTTAGCATCAAAAACAAATTTTTAGCCCAGTAAAGCCTGTTAGAGCTGGACATTTCAGTTTCCTTTTGTCAATTTAATATAACATTAGCCTTAAACCTTTTAGAAAGGAAAAGCTTCACACAAGGTCACAGGAAAAACAACTGTATCTTTAGGCAGTTAGCCTTATGTATATGTAGATCTTGAAAAACATGAATGTAACATTGCTTAGGTTGCTCTTTTAAGCACATTTTACAGTTTGTTTAATTTATTTTTTTTAAACATTCAAGATTTTTAGCTTAATTGAAAATAAATGGTATAATATGATTCTCACTGGTGTGCAACTTTTTTTCCCTGAAAAAAATGATCGAGATTAACTTTCACTTTATTTTTTAATAAATAAACTAACATACAAGAAAAGACGCAAAGCTGTGCGAGTTTGGTTGCTTTTTTACCCTCAACCTTGAAAAGTAGTAAATAGGCCTTTAAGTCTTTGGGTCACTTCCCTACTTATTGCTAGAGCAGAATCATAAAGGAAAAGTATTCTTGCCTTGGAGATAGATTTCCATGCATGCAAATGTTTGGATTTGAAACAATATAATACAAATTGTCAGATTATTTGTTTTATTTAGATTGGAAGTTTGCTAAGAATTACATTTTTCTTTCATGTTTAAAAAAAATGGTGGAGACCCCCCTTTAAACAATTGGATTCCTCTAAATTTAACATTTTGACATATTGTATGCAGATCTTCAAAAATGTTGCCACAGATTCATTTAAGCTGATTTGTTGGTAAGTGGGCATAATGTGTTATTTCTTTTGGAAATTGCAACTAGTGTCAGGAAAAAAACCATTTAGGGGGTGATTTGTTAACCTCCATTCAGGCTTTTTGGGGCAAAACTAGGATTTTTTATATTTTTTATTTATTAAAGCCCGATGCAGCAAAAAGACAGAATCCGACAATCTACCGTCTCAGACCTGCTGAAGTTGTGTATAAGTCAATGCCAGAGAGCCCTATTCTATTTTAAAGTTTCTGTGGCCTGCGCGGGAATAAGCCTGAAAATCTGACCATTAGGGATTATTCTGAAAAAAAAGCTCTAAAAAATAGAGCAATTCAGGAAAAAAATCATATGATTCTGGTTTTAGCTCGATTTTATCGAGTTTTTACCAGCACCGATTAAATAGAGTTTTTTAATAATAAATAAGGTAAAATCAGGTATAGCAGTTTTGTTGGATTTTTTATAATGAGATAAATTCAGATTTTAGTAAATAATCATCTTACTGTATCTATTATAGTAAGTTAAATGCATTTTTGTTACTTAAAGAACAGTTAGAGTAAACAATGTGCAGCAGTTTATTTATTTTTTTTAGAGTGAAAGCAGCCTGAAAATACATCCGAGACTTTCCACTGAGTCCCAGAAAACATTATTCTCTATTGGAGCAACCTGACTTCTGCTGTTCAGTGAAGAGTCTGGCTGCTGTTTTTGGCTGCACCAATCTGCGTCAGTATTGCTTTAAAGGAGAAGGAAAGTTGTTTACCACTTGGGGGGTGACAAATGTTAGGCACCCCGAAGTGAATGTATTTACTTACCTGAAACCCCGGGGTTATTCCAGCGAGCATCACTGAGCGCTTCTCTTCCAGCTTCTTCTTTCTTCAAATTTCCTGGGGCAGACGCATGAACAGTATAATGAAAAAGCCAACTTTTTAGTTACAGTTCGGCTTTTCACTCTAATGCGCATGCGAGCCGCGAGAAGAAAGAAGATGTTAGAACATCGATCCCTGGTGAACACTGATGTGGGGTTTCAGGTAAGTACTGTAAATACATACACTTGGGAGTGCCTAACATTTGGCACCCCAAAGTGGTAAACGACTTTCCTTCTCCTCTAACAAGTTCATTTGTAAACAGAATAGACTGGGCTGCAGTTTTGATTATTTCAAGCAACAAATAGTAAAAGAAAAAGCAATTAAAGTACCTTCGAAGTAATTTAAGGTAAAAAAGAATTTGTATGTGTTACTGCAGTGCTCCTAAATCTGTTGATAATAAAATCATTCAGGTGTTACTTACCAGAAGCAGCTATAATAAATCCAAAAACACCTCTTAATTGTACTAAATTCATACATTCATTTTGGGTTGAAAGATTTCAGATTAAATACAAGAAACACATTACTGCTTTATATTAAACAAGCAAGCAAATGCTTCATTTCACTCATCTACTATATTTGCTGGATTTAATATCCAGCAAACTGATCTTTGATCATTTCATAAAAGATTGAAAGGTTTCACCTCATCAGAAACCTTAGTTCTTTAAAGATACAGATATGACTGCCTGCACGTAAAACATAAATAATTAATCTCAATTACATTCAGATAATGCTGTTAGGTGTTAATATTTTCTGTCACATTTGGTAAGGGCCAAAGGACCCATTTCTGCATGTAAAAAAAAAAATTTATTTATCCAGACTCAAACTTAGGCAGCCAGGTTCACAGAGCTGGGGTGATTACCATTGAAGTCAATGGGTGTCAAAATAATTTATTTGTCACGCTAGTGTTAATTTTTATCTGCGCGACTATTTGGTCCAAATGCATTAAAGTCAATAGGCGTCTGAATAATTTTGACGCGCAACAATTTTTATGCGCACGTCAATTTTCGCAAATTAATTCACTTGTGGTGAAACGCGGAAATTCACCTCTAATTTGCATATAATCCATAACTAGAGATGTGAAGAACTATAAAAATTACCTTGAGAACCCATATGTTAAAAACATATTGCTTCCTAAAACTTTCCTTAGCCTCGCTTTCTAGCATGCAGTTCTAATCTTGCTTAAGAGGCCATAGTCTCTGAGACTGGCTTTCTTATCATCCACATATTCCTCCTACTATGCTTTAATTCTCTTGAAGGGAAGATGAAGAATGTGTAACCTATAGGGACAGGAATGTAGTAGTGGTCTGCTTGACATTATCATAAATTGTAGGCTTTCTCATAGCCTGCAAAAAGAGTCCATAAATCAATGCCACATATATTTTTCTGTTTAAAGTTCAATTTTGCAGGATAACATTTTGTTATAGTTGTTCTTTAAGGGATAGGAATAGCAAATATTGCTTTAACAAAGTACACAATTGATTCAAAGAGGCTGTAGAAAAACATTTTTGTGGTTGACGCTTTATTAAGGGGGTTATTTACTAAACTCCAAATGCAAAAATCACCAAAATATTTGTGATTTTTTTTTAATAAAATCGAACTTTTAAAAAAATATTTTCGGAATTTATTAAACCCTGAGGAAGGGAAAAGTCAGAATCTGAAAATCCGGCATCTCAGACCTGTTGAGTTTGCATATAAGTCAATGGGAGAAGTCCCAATGATTTTTTGATGTGCACTGGGTTTTTGGCAATACCCCGAAGTTTTCCGAGTTTTCGGGCAAAATTCGGAATTTTTGTTTGAAAAATCCGATAAATCTTGAAAATCAGATAAAAGATCCGAAAAAATCGTGAAAATCAGATTTTTCATGTTTTTTTTGGATTTTTTCCCACAAACCATTTTCGGGAAAGTGTATTAATTCATAAGCCCAAAAAACCCGTGGTGATATGGTCGGAGTTTTTTTCAGAAATTATTTAGATAAATTCGGACTAATAGCCCCCTAATAGTCCTTAAAATAAGTTTCACACGTATCTTGCCAATTAAAGGCAGAGATGAAATTGGAACAAGGGATTATGCCTTAAAGTGGCTAATGACATCTCAGCTTCAACACTTATTTATTATGGAGGATAGATTGAGCAAGTCAGCACATATTAATGTTTATCAGATATTTCTCAAAAACTTAACACCTCTTAACTAATTATCTTTCCTTTATACATATAATTATCTTAGGGGTAAAGCAATAAATGTTACAAGGTTTGCAATAAAATGTTACAAGGTTTGTCTAGTATCCACGAGCAACCAATCATTTGCTTCCAAAAAGGAGACAAATTACTGGACCTATTGCAAATTTTTTTCCCCATTTTTTTAATATTACTGTTTCATTAATTTAAACACCTATGATTAGTAATTATCCAATGTAATGTCTTTAATGTTATAATTATACAATATTACATCATTTAACTTTTTTGTTTGTAGCAATGCTTAATAAACTGATTGCTGCTTTGGTAACTTAAAAAAGGGGCAGCAGTTTTACTATCAGTAATGTGGAGGAAAATTTAAATATAGTATGTAAAATGTATGGATGTATTTTAATACACAAACACAAAAACACAAAAAGCTTTATGGCAAGTGATGACAATGACAAGAAAACAAGGGCTATCCGACACTCAGAGGAATCCACAGGGCCAATAGTATTAGTTAAAAAATTACTTTATTAATCAAAGGGCCAGGGCCAAAAGTATTAGTAAAAAAATTACTTTAGTAATCAAAGTTAAAAAAATGCTTGCATCTTAATGAGCCCTATGCATTTTGTACCCGCAGGGGTGCTTAGTCATGGGCTGTGATCTCACCCACATGAGCATTTATACAAAAAAAAAAACAATCAAAAAACAAATGGAAAAAAAAAAAAAAAAAAAAGGAAAGCAGTTCTAAAAAGCGACAGTATTCCATATGGCTTAAAATAACTTCATCAAAATATACAAAGAATCAGTAAACATATGTCATCAGTATAATTTAAATGAACAAAGTATGAACATAAAGGATTACAACAAGAAAAATGCATGAAATGTACAGTATAGGTAAAAATTTAAGCATATTGAATTTATTAATAGTAACATGAAACTTAAATTCTGAATTCATGCCTAAAGGTATCCTTGTTTCTTGGAAAATATTCTAGACAAATCATCTCCTCGATTGTTAAGATTAACTCTTTCAATGCCTTGCATACTGAAACAACCAAGGTCACCAGAACTGCATGAGTGAAAATGTTGAGACATTGGTGTCTTTAGGTATATTAATATCAGATTTCTCACATTCTCTCCTTCAATTTGCGTGAGATTTGTCCTACATATTGGCTTTTACATTACAAACATGGGATCAGATAAACTAAATTTTTGGCGTTACAATTGAAATATATAAGTGATAACAATGCACCCTGGTAGAAAAATATTGCTTTGCAAATACCATACCATAACATCTCTCAATATTATTTATATATAAACTGTATAGTAAATATTTTTAACTCTCTAGAGATGGTAATCAGTCCTGTAACTGTACCTTTACAATCTTTCAGCTTTATGTATAGAAGCATGACTCCATGCAATACAATGTCAGCATGAGTACATTTTGTTTCATGGTTCAGTGCATATACTGAAATGTGTTACTTTATGTGGAAACCGTATTCATTTTGACAGAGTGGAGTCATTATCTTCTAGAATGTGAAATCCCAGGGATCTTTGCAGTGCAGCTTAAAAAAAAGTAGCCAAGTGCTAAAACAACGATAAAACAAAGCTATGATTTTCTATAGTTAAAACCTGTAGGATGTATTCAGACAATTATCAGCCTTCGATTAAAATTACAGTTTAATAAAAAGACCCAAAGCACACAATAAGCTGATTTTCATGAATCATCCAGACCGGTTACAGGCTAGAGAGCCATCCGATTGGCTGGGCTCTCCAGTGCATCTCTGGGAGAGGAGGACCCAGGGGATTGCCTTGCTTTGGAGCCAAATGCACAAGGTTACAGTCAGAGTTTATAAAGGATCCCATGTGGCAGCAGCCAAACAGAGCCAGATCTGTGGAGTGTAAAAGTGCTGCTTGAAAAGACTGACCAGGGAGAGCTTGGAAAGGGCTGTGTTGTGCTCTGCTTTGAGTAAGAATTTGAGCTGCTGGGAGAGCCAGGTTTCTGTCTCCTGCCTGTGGATACTTTGGCAACTGTGTGTTTCCCAAGGGTGAGGACAGGTCTTGCTTGTGTACCTACCATGTGGGAGCAGCTACTAACTTCAAAGGGAAAGGTACCTCAAGGCAGGTTCCACTACCTTGGCACATAAGAGCTCTCAGGAAAGGGACAATGAACTGAACTGAGTTAATCTGCATTTATCCACCCAGAGTGGAGTGTGAGACTGTGCCAGGGGTTGATAGTCTACACAGGTTCCCCAGGGCAAAAAACAGCAAACTATATTTCACAAAAAATTTATGGGTAGTCTGTTATGTTTTATAGATAGATCGAGAGATTCCGATTTTATATTCTTCATATGTTCAATCTCTTTCCTTTACTTCACCCTAACTGTTAAATCATTCACAGAAGTTCCAAACAGCAATGTAGTACATGTTAATGAGTTTTTTACACACAAAGGCATTTGGCCTTGCTTTGTATTGTGAGACAATGACTCTAATCCACAGGGACAAATGTATTAATTTTTTAATTTCGATGAAAAAAAAAAAAAACTGGCTGCAGAAGAAAACATTGTGAAATAACCCACCACTTTTTTCTTTGACCCTTATGTTTTATTTTAGACAACTCAGAAAACTTCAGATTTTTCATAATGATACATTTCAAATAACCATGAAAAAAAAATAGCCACAAGAATAATCTCAAGAAAGTGACTTTTCTTTTTGGCTGTGATTCACTCTGATCTCAGGAAAATTGCAATCTCTACTATTGATAAATAACACTCTGCGAAAAATCAAGCTTCAAATATTAAAAGCAATGTTTTAATCCTTTTGTGCCAAATATTAATTTTAGGCTAATTAGTCTAATTCCACTGCTGTTACAATATATGTATGTAACTTTAACAACAAATAGAATATATTTTTAATAATAGAGAAACGCAATGAAAGCATTTTTTGTAGGTATAAAAACACCACTGATTTTGAAGGTCCATACTCCTTCTGCAACCGTATACCAATTATGTATATCAGTAGATCTAAACCCCACAAAAGTGCACAAAAAGGATTTTTAATCTCCAAATAGAATCCCAGTTTATCTGTTTAAATCTGGCTCCATGATCTTTGTCCCTGCAGCTGTAGTTGAAAAAATTAAAGAGGATGTAAAGGGAAAAATAAAATACAATTTTTACTTAATTAACTGAAAAATAAACCTATACCCAATATACTATACTTCAATTAAAAAGTCTGTACCATTTTTATAAGAAACCTGACTGTATGCAATGAAATTCCCCCTTCATTTACTTGCTCTGACTGCTGCAGATATGAATCTTTACATGGTCACTGACTGCTCTACAGGGAAACAAACAAAGCTGCTCGAGTTCTGGGAAGTCCCTCCTCCCTGCTGTTTGAAAGTATGATCCTTTCCCTGCAGAGCAGTTAGGGACCTTCTGAAGTTTCCTGTGCTGGGTAGTCAGAGCAAGTAAACAAAGGGAGAATTTCACTGCATACAGTCAGGTTTCTTATAACAGTGGACATTTGTTAATTAACGTATATTGGAGATAGTTTTTTATTTTTCATTAAAGAAAGTAAAAATTTAATTTTATTTTTTTGCCTTTACATCCCCATTAAAATCTCCCTGCTTTCTTACTAGACCTCCAGCTTTCAGCGTACAACGTTGTCTTACTACTCAGTCACACTGTCAGTTAGGGACACGATTTTAAATGCACTATAAAATGCTAATAGACAGCGTAGGACTACTTATAATGAAGGGCCTTGACATGGCACGTGAACTTACATATTTTGGCCAAAATTTGGTAGTATATGTATGTTTTAAATTGCAAGGACAAAACACTTGTAAAATTTCAAAATATTCACCCACAAGCCACAACCTATATATTCAAGGTATTAAACATTTTTGGCAAAATGGGAGAGATTCACTCATCACTAATGTTTACTAGGGATGTAGCGAACGTCGGAAAAAAAGTTCGCGAACATATTCGCGAACTTGCGCAAAAACGCGAGCGGTTCGCGAACGGTTCGCGAACCCCATAGACTTCAATGGGAAGGCGAACTTTAACATCTAGAAAAGACATTTCTGGCCAGAAAAATGATTTTAAAGTTGTTTAAAGGGTGCAACGACCTGGACAGTGGCATGCCAGAGGGGGATCAAGGGCAAAAATGTATCTGAAAAATCTGCCTGTGTGTGCTTGGAAGAGATAGTGTAGGGGGAGAGCTGTTAGTGATTTCAGGGACAGATGATAGTAAGTTTGCTGGCTAGTAATCTGCTTGATACTGCTCTGTATTGGAGGGACAGAAGTCTGCAGGGATTTGAGGGACATTTTAGCTTAGGTAGCTTTGCTGGCTAGTAATCTACTGTTCTCTTTAAACAACTGCCATACGTTGACCTTGTAGGCATTGTTTGCCCAGTTTTTTTGGACGCAGCCACTGAAGCACAGTTGCCAGAAAAAATATGCCATATAAATGCTGAAAATAGTCATTTTTCGCCATACGTTGACCTTGTAGACATTGTTTGCCCAGTTTTTTTGGACGCAGCCACTGAAGCACAGTTGCCAGAAAAATTATGCCATATAAATGCTGAAAATATAAATTTTTTTGGTTGCAGCCACTGAAGCACAGAGGCCAGAAAAATTATGCCATATAAATGCAGAAAATATGCATTTATTTGGTCGCAGCCACTGAAGCACAGTTGACAGAAAAATTATGCCATATAAATGCTGAAAATATAAACTTTTTTGGTTGCAGCCACTGAAGCACAGAGGCCAGAAAAATTATGCCATATAAATGCAGAAAACATGCATTTTTTTGGTCGCAGCCACTGAAGCACAGTTGACAGAAAAATTATGCCATATAAATGCAGAAAATATAAATTTTTTTGGTTGCAGCCACTGAAGCACAGAGGCCAGAAAAATTATGCCATATAAATGCAGAAAATATGCATTTTTTTGGTCGCAGCCACTGAAGCACAGTTGCCAGAAAAAATATGCCATATAAATGCTGAAAATAGTCATTTTTTGCCATATACGTTGAGTCAACGTATGGCAAAAAATGACTATTTTCAGCATTTATATGGCATATTTTTTCTGGCCTCTGTGCTTCAGTGGCTGCGGCCAAAAAAACTGGGCAAACAATGCCTACAAGGTCAACGTCGTTGACCTTGTAGGCATTGTTTGCCCAGTTTTTTTGGCCGCAGCCACTGAAGCACAGAGGCCAGAAAAAATATGCCATATAAATGCTGAAAATAGTCATTTTTTTGGTCGCAGCCACTGAAGCACAGTTGCCAGAAAAATTATGCCATATAAATGCTGAAAATATAAATTTTTTTGGTTGCAGCCACTGAAGCACAGAGGCCAGAAAAATTATGCCATATAAATGCAGAAAATATGCATTTTTTTGGTTGCAGCCACTGAAGCACAGAGGCCAGAAAAATTATGCCATATAAATGCAGAAAATATGCATTTTTTTGGATGCAGCCACTGAAGCACAGTTGCCAGAAAAAATATGCCATATAAATGCTGAAAATAGTCATTTTTTGCCATACGTTGACCTTGTAGACATTGTTTGCCCAGTTTTTTTGGTTGCAGCCACTGAAGCACAGAGGCCAGAAAAAATTAAACCAGTAGGGTTTGCACCCTAGTTTGTAACGGTGGCGGAGGGAGGAGGAGGACGCTAAAGGACAGCTGTGTGTGGAGTCATGAGGCTTGAAGAGAAGGACAGCTGCATAGAAGTCAGAACAAGTCTTCCGGCGTGCAGTAACCCTCCGAGATCCACCCCTCATTCATTTTAATAAAGGTCAGGTAATCGACACTTTTGTGACCTAGGCGAGTTCTCTTCTCAGTTACAATCCCTCCTGCTGCACTGAAGGTCCTTTCTGAGAGCACACTTGAGGCTGGGCAAGACAAGAGGTTCATGGCAAATTGTGACAGCTCTGGCCACAGATCAAGCCTGCGCACCCAGTAGTCCAGGGGTTCATCGCTCCTCAGAGTGTCGATATCTGCAGTTAATGCCAGGTAGTCCGCTACCTGCCGGTCGAGGCGTTCTTTGAGGGTGGATCCAGAAGGGTTGTGGCGCTGCCTTGGACAGAAAAACATTTGCATGTCTGACGTTACAGACTGGCCAAAGGGCTTTGTCCTTGCAGGTGTGCTCGTGGCAGGATTACTGGCACCTCTGCCCCTGGAATGTTGATGAGTTCCTGAAGTGACATCACCCTTAAAAGCATTGTACAACATGTTTTGCAGGCTGGTTTGTAAATGCCGCATCTTTTCGGACTTGTGGTATGTTGGTAACATTTCTGACACTTTATGCTTGTACCGAGGGTCTAGTAGCGTTGCGACCCAGTACAGGTCCTTCTCCTTAAGCCTCTTGATACGGGGGTCCTTCAACAGGCATGACAGCATGAAAGACCCCATTCTCACAAGGTTGGATGCAGAGCTATCCATCTCCGCTTCCTCATTATCAAGGACTGCATCATCCACGGTCTCCTCCCCCCAGCCACGTACAAGACCAGGGGTCCCCAAAAGGTCACCACTAGCCCCCTGGGAAGCCTGCTCCTGTTGGTCCTCCTCCTCCTCCTCCTCCACAAAGCCACCTTCCTCCTCTGACTCCACTTCTGGCACCTCTCCCTGCGTTGCAGCAGGTGCCTGGGTTCGTTCTGGTGATTCCGACCAGAAATCGTGCGCTTCCAGCTCCTCGTCACGCTGGTCTACAGCCTCATCTGTCACTCGTCGCACGGCACGCTCCAGGAAGAAAGCGAAGGGTATTAGGTCGCTGATGGTGCCTTCGGTGCGACTGACCATATTTGTCACCTCTTCAAAAGGTCGCATGAGCCTGCAGGCATCGCGCATAAGCACCCAGTAACGGGGGAAAAAAATCCCCAGCTGTGCAGATCCAGTCCTACCACCCAGTTCAAAAAGGTACTCGTTGACGGCCCTTTGTTGTTGCAGCAGACGTTCCAACATAAGGAGCGTTGAATTCCAGCGAGTCTGGCTGTCAGAAATCAAACGCCTGACTGGCATGTTGTAGCGCTGCTGAATGTCAGCAAGGCGTGCCATGGCTGTGTAGGAACGTCTGAAATGGGCCGACACCTTTCTGGACTGGGTGAGAACGTCCTGGAATCCTGGGTACTTGGAGACAAAACGTTGGACTATTAAATTTAACACATGTGCCATGCAGGGCACATGTGTTAAATTGCCTAGTCTCAACGCTGCCAACAGATTGCTTCCATTGTCACACACCACTTTTCCGATCTGCAGTTGGTGTGGGGTCAGCCACCGATCGGCCTGTGACTGCAGAGATGACAGGAGTACAGATCCGGTATGGTTTTTGCTTTCCAGGCACGTCATCCCCAAGACAGCGTGACAACGGCGTACCTGGCACGTCGAATAGCCTAGGGGGAGCTGGGGGTGCACAGGTGTGGAGGAGGAGAAGGAGGACCCAGCAGCAGAGTAAGAAGAAGAAGAAGACGAGGTAGAGAGCGATGGAGGAGTAGAGGTGGTGGCAGAACCGCGTGCAATCCGTGGCGGTGACACCAACTCCACTGTTGTTGTTGAGCTACCCATTCCCTGCTTCCCAGCCATTACCAAGTTCACCCAGTGGGCAGTGTAGGTGACATACCTGCCCTGACCATGCTTGGAGGACCATGCGTCAGTAGTCATATGGACCTTTGGCCCAACACTAAGTGACAGAGATGCGGTAACTTGGCTCTGCACATGTTGGTACAGGTGTGGTATTCCCTTTTTAGAAAAAAAATTGCGGCTGGGTACCTTCCACTGCGGTGTCCCAATTGCTACAAATTTGCGGAAGGCCTCAGAGTCCACCAGCTGGTATGGTAAAAGCTGGCGGGCTAAGAGTGCAGACAAGCCAGCTGTCAGACGCCGGGCAAGGGGGTGACAGTCAGACATTGGCTTCTTACGCTCAAACATGGCCTTCACAGAAACTTGGCTGGTGGCAGATGACTGGGAATGGGAACAGGTGGTCAAGGTGGAAGGCGGAGTGGAGGGTGGTTCAGACGGGTCAAGGAGAGCAGAGGTAGAGCAGTAAGATGCTGGACCAGAAGGAGTGTGGCTTTTAGTTTGCCTGTTGCCTTTGAGGTGTTGCTCCCAAAGTGCTTTGTGCTTGCCGCTCATGTGCCTTCGCATAGAAGTTGTACCTATGTGGCTGTTGGGCTTACCAAGGCTCAGTTTCTGACTGCACTCATTGCAAATTACAATGCTTTTGTCAGAGGCACACACATTAAAAAAATCCCACACTGCTGACTTTTTGGAAGTGTGCGATCTGGCGGTAACAGTAGAAGTTGGCGGAGTTGGCGGTATTGGCGGCAATGGCGGGTGCGTTGGCCGGCTGAACACAGGTGCCGATACATGTTGTTGCCCTGCTGATCCCTGCGGGCTGTCCTCCCTGCTTCTTCTAAGTCTTATTCTCCTACTGCCTCTCTGACTCTCCGTCTCTCCATCTGAACTACCCTCCTCTTGCTCTCTTCTACTAGGCACCCACAAAACATCAATCTCCTCATCATCATTCTCCTCAGATGCATCAATTTCTTCTGACACATCACAGAAGGAAGCAGCAGCGGGGACCTCCTCCTCATCACTCATTATGTCCATCTCTATCGTGTTCTCTGCCAGAATTAAATCTGGTGTAAGGTCCTCATCTCCTTCATCTTCTTCTGGCAATAATGGTTGCGCATTACTCAGTTCAAGAAACTCATTGGAAAATAACTCCTCTGACCCCAGTGAAGAAGGGGCACCGGTGGTGGAGGAAGTGTTACGTGGGGTGGCCATAGCAGTGGAGGATGAGGAGGATGTTGTGGTAAAGTTAGAAACGGTAGAGGATGGGGTGTGCTGTGTAAGCCAGTCAACTACCTCTTCAGCATTTTGGGAGTTCAGGGTCATTGGCTTTTTAAAACTGGGCAATTTGCTAGGGCCACAGGATTGCATAGCAGCACGGCCCCTAGCACGGCCTCTGCGTGGCGGCCTGCCTTTGCCTGGCATTATTTTTAAAAAAACAACAACAACAACAAAAACTCAGTTGGTTTTTCTGGAAACGATAATACACACAGCTAGATGGCGGGTTGAAGAAAACACTGTGCAAATAATGCCTACAAAGTCAACGTATACACTACTACAGCGGTGGATACGGATTACGTAAAATATATGAATGCTGCTTGAAAAAAAGTAACTCAAGTGGTTTTTCTAGAGACGATAATATTATCAATATTTAGACAAAATGTGAACAAGGTCACACAGCTCGATGGCGGGTTGAAGAAAACAGTGTGCAAATAATGCCTACAAGGCCAACGTATACACTACTACAGCGGTGGATACGGATTACGTAAAATATATGAATGCTGCTTGAAAAAAAGTAACTCAAGTGGTTTTTCTAGAGACGATAATATTATCAATATTTAGACAAAATGTGAACAAGGTCACACAGCTCGATGGCGGGTTGAAGAAAACACTGTGCAAATAATGCCTACAAGGCCAACGTATACACTACTACAGCGGTGGATACGGATTACGTAAAATATATGAATGCTGCTTGAAAAAAGTGACTCCGGTGTTTTTTCTGGAGACGGTAATATTATGGATATTTAGACAGAATGTGAACAAGGTCACACAGCTCGATGGCGGGTTGAAGAAAACAGTGTGCAAATAATGCCTACAAGGCCAACGTATACACTACTACAGCGGTGGATACGGATTACGTAAAATATATGAATGCTGCTTGAAAAAAAGTAACTCAAGTGGTTTTTCTAGAGACGATAATATTATCAATATTTAGACAAAATGTGAACAAGGTCACACAGCTCGATGGCGGGTTGAAGAAAACACTGTGCAAATAATGCCTACAAGGCCAACGTATACACTACTACAGCGGTGGATACGGATTACGTAAAATATATGAATGCTGCTTGAAAAAAAGTAACTCAAGTGGTTTTTCTAGAGACGATAATATTATCAATATTTAGACAAAATGTGAACAAGGTCACACAGCTCGATGGCGGGTTGAAGAAAACAGTGTGCAAATAATGCCTACAAGGTCAACGTATACACTACTACAGCGGTGGATACGGATTACGTAAAATATATGAATGCTGCTTGAAAAAAAGTAACTCAAGTGGTTTTTCTAGAGACGATAATATTATCAATATTTAGACAAAATGTGAACAAGGTCACACAGCTCGATGGCGGGTTGAAGAAAACACTGTGCAAATAATGCCTACAAGGCCAACGTATACACTACTACAGCGGTGGATACGGATTACGTAAAATATATGAATGCTGCTTGAAAAAAGTGACTCCGGTGTTTTTTCTGGAGACGGTAATATTATGGATATTTAGACAGAATGTGAACAAGGTCACACAGCTCGATGGCGGGTTGAAGAAAACAGTGTGCAAATAATGCCTACAAGGCCAACGTATACACTACTACAGCGGTGGATACGGATTACGTAAAATATATGAATGCTGCTTGAAAAAAGTGACTCCGGTGTTTTTTCTGGAGACGGTAATATTATGGATATTTAGACAGAATGGGAACAAGGTCACACAGCTCGATGGCGGGTTGAAGAAAACAGTGTGCAAATAATGCCTACAAGGCCAACGTATACACTACTACAGCGGTGGATACGGATTACGTAAAATATATTATGGCTGCTTGAAAAAAGTGACTCCGGTGTTTTTTCTGGAGACGGTAATATTATGGATATTTAGACAGAATGTGAACAAGGTCACACAGCTCGATGGCGGGTTGAAGAAAACAGTGTGCAAATAATGCCTACAGGGCAAATAATGCCTAAAAGGTCAACTTATACACTACTACAGCGGTAGTAAAATAAAAAAAAATGAATATTAAAAAAAAAAATTAAAGTTGGTGCTGCTGAACTACTAGGAGCAGCAGATTAGCACACCAGTCCCACTCCCCAACACTGCTAGACTAATAGCACTGGGCTCTTATAGTAGTAGTAGTAGTAGTAGTAGTAAAACAACAAAAAAATAAATAAAAGCAGTCCTTACAAGGACTACTGTTATTGCAGCAGTCAGCAGATGAGATCAGAAGCAGGACAGCTGCCCACTGCAGCTACATACAGAGCACTGCAGTAGAAGGTAGATTACTAGCCAGCAAAGCTACCTAAGCTTAAATGTCCCTCAAACCCCTGCAGACTTCTGTCCCTCCAATAACAGAGCAGTATCAAAACGATTACTAGCCAGCAAACTTTCAACTGTCCCTGAAATCACTAACAGGCAGCAGCTCTCTCCCTACACTATCTCTTCAGCACACACAGGCAGAGTGAAAAAACGCTGCAGGGCTTCGGTTTTTATAGGGAAGGGGAGTGGTCCAGGGGAGAGCTTCCTGATTGGCTGCCATGTACCTGCTGGTCTGGGGTGAGAGGGCAAAAAAAAGCGCCAACAATGGCGAACCCAAAATGGCGAACGTCGCGCGACGTTCGCGAACTTCCGGCGAGCGCGAACACCCGATGTTCGCGCGAACAAGTTCGCCGGCGAACAGTTCGCGACATCTCTAATGTTTACCCCTTTGTCATAGATAAAGTCTCCCTAGGGATCACTACAGAAATGAGTAGGAGAATTGTCAATCACCATCGTTATTTCCTCTAGGCAGTCTAGGTGACGTATTTTTGTAAATAATTGGATTATGGGAAAAATATGTTAGAAATGAAGAAATGAAGAAAATAAAGATTTTGTTTTAAAATGAAAATAAATGAAATAAAACAAAATACTGTGCTATGGTGATATATTCTTCTATTCATTCAGCTTTTACAGTATACTCAATAAATAGTTCCTATGCAGTTCTTACTTTTATTTGTGTGTTGCTGAGCAGTTTATTGATAGCACGCTGTGGCAGAACTTTGTCCACAGGGGATATTACTGAGCTGGTAAGTAAGGCACAGATCTTTTTTTTTCAGAAGGCATTGCACTGTTATAGCAGCTTTTATCATTACTAAAATTGTGATTTTATAAAAATTGCAAGTTCACATTTCAAAAGCTTTTACAATTTTGAATGCTCAGTTTGTTTAACTTTGAATCAAGTCATGCAATTTTTACAAAGGCCCACACAAGATTTGGAAAGAATCTGAATTATAATAAAAATACAAAATGTAACCTTTTATTTTTTGTCTAAAGAGACATTGGGGCAAATTCACTAACGCGCGAAGCGCCGAACGCTAGCGTTAATTCGCTAGCATTGGGCATTTTCGCTACTGCGCAAATTCACTAACGAACGCTGGCGTAGTTTCGCTAGTGTTACTTCGCAACCTTACGCCAGGCGAATCTTCGCTAGCGACGAAACTACGCAAATTCACGAACTTGCGCAGTGTAGTTAACGCTACCTTTTACGCTAGACTTCCTTCGCCACCTCAGACCTGGCAAAGCGCAATAGAGTAGATAGGGATTGTTTAAAAAAAAGTCAACATTTTTTCTAAGTCCCAAAAAACACTGGCGTGTTTTCTACATGATGGTTGATAGGCTGAAAAAGATCAAAAAATTTTTGGGGCTCCCCTTCCTCCCCCCTACATTTCCTGACTCATGGCAACTTACCTAGACAGTGGGCACATGTGTAGGGCAAAATAAAAATTTTATTTGCAGATTTGAAGGTTTTCTAGGCATTTGTAGTGCAGATACGTGTTTCTCCATTGAAATTTGAATTTCGCGCCGTATGCAAATTAGCCTTCGCTAGCGCAACTTCGCTTTATATAGCGAAACAACGCTAGCGCAACTTCACAACCTTACGCTACCCCTGTGCGCAACTTCGGATTTTAGTGAATTAGCGGAGCCCTGGCGAAAATTCGTCTGGCGAAGTGCGGCGAAGAGCGGCGAAGTTGCGCCTGGCCCAACTTCGCATCTTAGTGAATTTGCCCCATTGTGCATTGATATAAACCAACAATTACTGTATTATAACTAAGCACAAGACACACACTATGTATTAGGTACACTATGTACCTGCAGAGATACTGTATTTGTATTTTAATTAAGAACATACTTTTAAGCTGTGTTTGGTTTTCTAGTAGAGGTATAGGACAAGTTATCCAGAATGTTCAGAACCTGTGGTTCCCCTGATAAGGGATCTTTCCATAATTTGGATCTCATACATTTAGGGGGTTATTTGTCAAAGGTCACATTTTATAGTTTTTTATGTCTCAAATGAACTTGAATGGTTTCTAACTTAAGAAAAAACTCGAATCAGCGAGTTTGGGGTTAATGAATTGATCAAGTTTTCGAGGGGAAAAAGGCTCAAATCGCTCACATTGATCTAGTTTTCAAACTTGAACATCATAAACGCCATCAACATCTTCAAATAGTTCATTGCCTTTTACATAACCTCAACAGGTTTTAGATTGTGTATTTTCAGAATCAAGCTATTTCCAGGGTAGGAGTATAATACATCTTGAAAAATATAAGTTTTTGAAAAAAAACTTGAAAATTTTAAGTTTTTTAACCCAGAAAAATTGATATTTGACTCTAAAATAACCTTCAAAACTAGAATTTTTCATGGAAAACACAACTCAAACCTTGTTAAATCTGCCGAAGTCTACTAAAAAATCATTTAAACATTAAATAAACCTAATAGAATTGTTTTGCCTCTAGAACGGAACAATTATATCTTAGTTTGCAGCCAACACAAGGCACCCTTTTAATATTACAGAAAAAAAGGAAATCACTTTTAAAAATTAGAATTATTTGCTTATAATGGAGTCTATGGTGAAATAACTGAAGCTGTCTCAAAGCTATATAGGCTTATTACATATATCTTCCATCTGGGTCGCACTCACTTATAACATAGCAAATGCTCTGTAAGACTACAAATGTATCATTATTACTCATCTCTCTATTCAGGTCATCTCCTATTTATATTCCAGTCTCTTATTCAAATCAATGCATAGCTGCTAGGGTAAGTTGGACCCTAGCAACCAAATTTCTTAAACTGCAAACTGGAGTTCTGCTGAATAAAAATCTAAATAACTCTAAATAACTTTTTTTTTTAAAACCAATAGGAAATTGTCTCTGATACAGATATGTTGTTAGCTCAAAACAGGGCATAGTAGCTAAATGAGTTCACTAGAAATTTTAATACTAGACACCTTCCTTCTTTTAGGGGCAGATTTATCAAGGGTCAAATTTCAAAATAATGGGAGTTTTTTTTTAAACTCCCATAACATCAAAATTCGAATTAAAAAAGACCAATCAAATTTTATCAAAAAATCAAAGGTTGTTTTTTTTGGCCAAATAGGTCTGTTTTGGATCGAATAGGTCAGTTTTCGATCGAATTTGAATTGTACGAATCAAAGTAACAACGCATTACATCAAATTCTATTAGGAATTTTTCCAAAAAAAACCTTTGATTTTTAAAGTCCATTTGGAGTCATTTTAAAATGACTCCAAATGTGTTCTAGGAGGTCCCCCATAGGCTAAAACAGAAATTCACTAGGTTTTAGATGGGGAATGGTCTAAGTTGAATTTTTAAAGAGACAGTACATGATAAATTTTTATATTCAAATTTTGAAAATTCAAATCAAATTTTGAATATTTGCTAGTTGAAGTACACAAAAATTAGCTAGAAATTCAAATTTTCATTGAATTTTCACTTCGACCTTTGATAAATCTGCCCCTTAGTGTGTGCCACATAGTGTTGACCTCAATACAATATTTTGGCTTACTTGATGTATATATCTGAATTGCATACCAGAGAAGCCCAATGACTTGTTCTATGAGGGTAGTCATCGGTTCAGCTGTATGTAAAAAGGTTTACATCCCCACTAGATTCAAATGTGATCCATCTGCTTATGTTGTATGAAAAAAAAATAAACTGAGACTATAGGCAACAATCAAATTAAAATTTGTATTCTACTAGAAATTAACAACAACATTATTTTTTTACAACATGATCAGGCTTGATTATTAAAGAAGGAAGGCACCTTCCATTACAAATTCCACTAAAATGTACACATGTATGAGGCCTTATATACAGGCTAAAACTCCCATGCCCTAAGTGCTAATAGGTTATAAAGCCTTAACGTTTAGCACAATTTACATTATCTTTGATATATGAGCAGCTAATTGTATCTTTTGGAACTTTTCTCTTTTTCTACAACTGAAAATTGTTGCTTTGACTTGACTATGAAGATTTTCATTCATCCAGGTCATGGTATATCTAGTATAGGTAAATCTAAAAACAACTGGACTTGCTGAGTAATCAATAAAGACGTTTCACTACTCATCTGAGCAGCTTCTTCAGTTCAACTTACTGGTGTGGGAAATTCTCGTCATATAAACTCTTCCACTAATCCAATCACAATGGCACATTGTAACTCTTCAAAGAGGTGACATCTGAAGAAATTCACAGAGGTGTAGATTCTGTGTAGTTACTGTGATAGGAGTATCCAATGTGTCATGCAACTCCTAGAAAGAGGTGTTACTTG